>NW_027445041.1:600000-871918 GCF_048569485.1 Anomaloglossus baeobatrachus
GATAGGATCTGCATGTCACATGTCCCTGCATTATAAAACCGGACATTTTCTTCACGGACGCCATTATCTGCCTTCTGCGTCTTTGGTGTCAGACATCACTGTCGCAGCTCCGTCCTCCTGAGTCCTATAGCCGATACAGCTGTATGCGCTGCATACACAGCGTTAGACAGCATAGGGAGAGCACTTTATAGCAGTCCTTTTAAGGACTCAAACCGGCAGGGTCAGAGAGCCATAGGTGACAGGTCCTGCAAACAGCAACAGCATCTGTGTAGCCAAGGTCAGGGATTTCCTCCCTGCATTTCACCATTAGGAGGGAATAGAAAGGCAGGCTTCCATTCCTCTACCCAGAGCACCACAATCCTGCCACTGTACCCTCCTGTCCTCTGCACACTCCAACTCATTATAACTAAGCCATTATACTAGCAAACACTCAGTGTACCTAGTGGCATCCTATCTGTGGCTATTGGACTTTGCTATAGTCCCACTAGTGCAAAGACATTTGCAGAGCACGTCTGCCTGCATTGCACACTCCAACTTTTTTAAACTAAGCAATTTTACTAGCAAACACTCAGTGTACCTAGTGGCATCCTATACGTGGCTATTGGACTTTGCTATAGTCCCACTAGTGCCAAGACATTTGCAGAGCGCATCTGCCTGCGTTGCACACTCCAACTAATTATAAGTAAGCCATTATACTAGCAAACACTCAGTGTACCTAGTGGCATCCTATCTGTGGCTATTGGACTTTGCTATAGTCCCACTAGTGCAAAGACATTTGCAGAGCACGTCTGCCTGCATTGCACACTCCAACTTTTTTAAACTAAGCAATTTTACTAGCAAACACTCAGTGTACCTAGTGGCATCCTATACGTGGCTATTGGACTTTGCTATAGTCCCACTAGTGCCAAGACATTTGCAGAGCGCATCTGCCTGCGTTGCACACTCCAACTAATTATAAGTAAGCCATTATACTAGCAAACACTCAGTGTACCTAGTGGCATCCTATCTGTGGCTATTGGACTTTGCTATAGTCCCACTAGTGCCAAGACATTTGCAGAGCGCATCTGCCTGCGTTGCACACTCCAACTAATTATAAGTAAGCCATTATACTAGCAAACACTCAGTGTACCTAGTGGCATCCTATACGTGGCTATTGGACCTTGCTATAGTCCCACTAGTGCCAAGACATTTGCAGAGCGCATCTGCCTGCGTTGCACACTCCAACTAATTATAAGTAAGCCATTATTATGATTATTATTATTATTTATTATTATAGCGCCATTTATTCCATGGCGCTTTACAAGTGAAAGGGTATACGTACAACAATCATTAACAGTACATAACAGACTGGTACAGGAGGAGAGAGGACCCTGCCCGCGAGGGCTTACAGTCTACATCGAATGGGTGATGGTACAATAGGTGAGGACAGAGCTGGTTGCGCAGTGGTCTACTGGACTGAGGGCTGTTGTAGGTTATAGGCTTGTTGGAAGAGGTGGGTCTTGAGGTTCCTCTTGAAGCTTTCCACGGTAGGGGAGAGTCTGATGTGCTGAGGTAGAGCATTCCAAAGTATGGGGGATGCACGGGAGAAATCTTGTACGCGATTGTGGGAAGAGAAGATAAGGGAGGAGCAGAGAAGGAGATCTTGTGAGGATCTGAGGTTGCGTGCAGGTAGGTACCGGGAGACTAGGTCACAGATGTAGGGAGGAGACAGGTTGTGCATGGCTTTGTATGTCATGGTTAGTGTTTTGAACTGGAGTCGTTGGGTGATGGGAAGCCAGTGAAGGGATTGGCAGAGTGGCGAGGCTGGGGAGTAGCGAGGGGAGAGGTGGATTAAGCGGGCCGCAGAGTTTAGGATAGATTGGAGGGGTGCAAGAGTGTTGGAAGGGAGGCCAGAGAGCAGGAGGTTGCAGTAGTCGAGGCGGGAGATGATGAGGGCATGCACTAATGTTTTTGCTGATTCTTGGTTAAGGAAAGCACGGATCTGGGAGATGTTTTTGAGTTGTAATCGGCATGAGGTGAAGAGGGCTTGGATGTGTGGCTTGAAGGATAGAGCAGAGTCGAGGGTCACTCCAAGGCAACGAGCTTGTGAGACTGGGGAGAGTAAGCAACCATCGAGTTTGATGGAAAGGCTTGTTGGAGGAGATGAGTGAGGAGGAGGAAAGACAATGAATTCTGTTTTGTCCATGTTAAGTTTTAGGAATCGCACAGAGAAGAAGGATGAAATAGCAGACAGACATTGTGGGATTCTGGTTAGTAGAGAGGTAATGTCAGGTCCATTATACTAGCAAACACTCAGTGTACCTAGTGGCATCCTATCTGTGGCTATTGGACTTTGCTATAGTCCCACTAGTGCCAAGACATTTGCAGAGCGCATCTGCCTGCGTTGCACACTCCAACTAATTATAAGTAAGCCATTATACTAGCAAACACTCAGTGTACCTAGTGGCATCCTATACGTGGCTATTGGACCTTGCTATAGTCCCACTAGTGCCAAGACATTTGCAGAGCGCATCTGCCTGCGTTGCACACTCCAACTAATTATAAGTAATAATAATAATAATAATTTTATTCATTTATATAGCGCTATTAATTCCACAGCGCTTTACATACATTGGAAACACTGTCCCCATTGGGGCTCACAATCTAGAGTCCCTATCTGTATGTTTTTGGAGTGTGGGAGGAAACCGGAGTACCCGGAGGAAACCCACGCTAACACGGGGAGAACATACAAACTCCTTGCAGATGTTGTCCTTGGTGAGATTTGAACCCAGGACCCCAGCGCTGCAAGACTGCAGTGCTAACCACTGAGCCACCGTGCCGCCCATGTAAGCCATTATTATTATTATTATTATTTATTATTATAGCGCCATTTATTCCATGGCGCTTTACAAGTGAAAGGGTATACGTACAACAATCATTAACAGTACATAACAGACTGGTACAGGAGGAGAGAGGACCCTGCCCGCGAGGGCTTACAGTCTACAGGGAATGGGTGATGGTACAATAGGTGAGGACAGAGCTGGTTGCGCAGTGGTCTACTGGACTGAGGGCTGTTGTAGGTTATAGGCTTGTTGGAAGAGGTGGGTCTTGAGGTTCCTCTTGAAGCTTTCCACGGTAGGGGAGAGTCTGATGTGCTGAGGTAGAGCATTCCAAAGTATGGGGGATGCACGGGAGAAATCTTGTACGCGATTGTGGGAAGAGGAGATAAGGGAGGAGCAGAGAAGGAGATCTTGTGAGGATCTGAGGTTGCGTGCAGGTAGGTACCGGGAGACTAGGTCACAGATGTAGGGAGGAGACAGGTTGTGCATGGCTTTGTATGTCATGGTTAGTGTTTTGAACTGGAGTCGTTGGGTGATGGGAAGCCAGTGAAGGGATTGGCAGAGTGGCGAGGCTGGGGAGTAGCGAGGGGAGAGGTGGATTAAGCGGGCCGCAGAGTTTAGGATAGATTGGAGGGGTGCAAGAGTGTTGGAAGGGAGGCCAGAGAGCAGGAGGTTGCAGTAGTCGAGGCGGGAGATGATGAGGGCATGCACTAATGTTTTTGCTGATTCTTGGTTAAGGAAAGCACGGATCCGGGAGATGTTTTTGAGTTGTAATCGGCATGAGGTGAAGAGGGCTTGGATGTGTGGCTTGAAGGATAGAGCAGAGTCGAGGGTCACTCCAAGGCAACGAGCTTGTGAGACTGGGGAGAGTAAGCAACCATCGAGTTTGATGGAAAGGCTTGTTGGAGGAGATGAGTGAGGAGGAGGAAAGACAATGAATTCTGTTTTGTCCATGTTAAGTTTTAGGAATCGCACAGAGAAGAAGGATGAAATAGCAGACAGACATTGTGGGATTCTGGTTAGTAGAGAGGTAATGTCAGGTCCATTATACTAGCAAACACTCAGTGTACCTAGTGGCATCCTATCTGTGGCTATTGGACTTTGCTATAGTCCCACTAGTGCCAAGACATTTGCAGAGCGCATCTGCCTGCGTTGCACACTCCAACTAATTTTAACTTAACCATTATACTAGAAAACACTCAGTGTACCTAGTGGCATCCTATACGTGGCTATTGGACTTTGCTATAGTCCCACTAGTGCCAAGACATTTGCAGAGCGCATCTGCCTGCGTTGCACACGCCAACTAATTATAAGTAAGCCATTATACTAGCAAACACTCAGTGTACCTAGTGGCATCCTATACGTGGCTATTGGACCTTGCTATAGTCCCACTAGTGCCAAGACATTTGCAGAGCGCATCTGCCTGCGTTGCACACTCCAACTAATTATAAGTAAGCCATTATACTAGCAAACACTCAGTGTACCTAGTGGCATCCTATACGTGGCTATTGGACTTTGCTATAGTCCCACTAGTGCCAAGACATTTGCAGAGCGCATCTGCCTGCGTTGCACACTCCAACTAATTATAAGTAAGCCATTATACTAGCAAACACTCAGTGTACCTAGTGGCATCCTATACGTGGCTATTGGACCTTGCTATAGTCCCACTAGTGCCAAGACATTTGCAGAGCGCATCTGCCTGCGTTGCACACTCCAACTAATTATAAGTAAGCCATTATACTAGCAAACACTCAGTGTACCTAGTGGCATCCTATCTGTGGCTATTGGACTTTGCTATAGTCCCACTAGTGCCAAGACATTTGCAGAGCGCATCTGCCTGCGTTGCACACTCCAACTAATTATAAGTAAGCCATTATACTAGCAAACACTCAGTGTACCTAGTGGCATCCTATACGTGGCTATTGGACTTTGCTATAGTCCCACTAGTGCCAAGACATTTGCAGAGCGCATCTGCCTGCGTTGCACACTCCAACTAATTATAAGTAAGCCATTATACTAGCAAACACTCAGTGTACCTAGTGGCATCCTATACGTGGCTATTGGACTTTGCTATAGTCCCACTAGTGCCAAGACATTTGCAGAGCGCATCTGCCTGCGTTGCACACTCCAACTAATTTTAACTTAGCCATTATACTAGCAAACACTCAGTGTACCTAGTGGCATCCTATACGTGGCTATTGGACTTTGCTATAGTCCCACTAGTGCCAAGACATTTGCAGAGCGCATCTGCCTGCGTTGCACACTCCAACTAATTATAAGTAAGCCATTATACTAGCAAACACTCAGTGTACCTAGTGGCATCCTATCTGTGGCTATTGGACTTTGCTATAGTCCCACTAGTGCCAAGACATTTGCAGAGCGCATCTGCCTGCGTTGCACACTCCAACTAATTATAAGTAAGCCATTATACTAGCAAACACTCAGTGTACCTAGTGGCATCCTATACGTGGCTATTGGACTTTTCTATAGTCCCACTAGTGCCAAGACATTTGCAGAGCGCATCTGCCTGCGTTGCACACTCCAACTAATTATAAGTAAGCCATTATACTAGCAAACACTCAGTGTACCTAGTGGCATCCTATACGTGGCTATTGGACTTTGCTATAGTCCCACTAGTGCCAAGACATTTGCAGAGCGCATCTGCCTGCGTTGCACACTCCAACTAATTTTAACTTAGCCATTATACTAGCAAACACTCAGTGTACCTAGTGGCATCCTATACGTGGCTATTGGACTTTGCTATAGTCCCACTAGTGCCAAGACATTTGCAGAGCGCATCTGCCTGCGTTGCACACTCCAACTAATTATAAGTAAGCCATTATACTAGCAAACACTCAGTGTACCTAGTGGCATCCTATACGTGGCTATTGGACTTTGCTATAGTCCCACTAGTGCCAAGACATTTGCAGAGCGCATCTGCCTGCGTTGCACACTCCAACTAATTTTAACTTAGCCATTATACTAGCAAACACTCAGTGTACCTAGTGGCATCCTATACGTGGCTATTGGACTTTGCTATAGTCCCACTAGTGCAAAGACATTTGCAGAGCACGTCTGCCTGCATTGCACACTCCAACTTTTTTAAACTAAGCAATTTTACTAGCAAACACTCAGTGTACCTAGTGGCATCCTATACGTGGCTATTGGACTTTGCTATAGTCCCACTAGTGCCAAGACATTTGCAGAGCGCATCTGCCTGCGTTGCACACTCCAACTAATTATAAGTAAGCCATTATACTAGCAAACACTCAGTGTACCTAGTGGCATCCTATCTGTGGCTATTGGACTTTGCTATAGTCCCACTAGTGCCAAGACATTTGCAGAGCGCATCTGCCTGCGTTGCACACTCCAACTAATTATAAGTAAGCCATTATACTAGCAAACACTCAGTGTACCTAGTGGCATCCTATACGTGGCTATTGGACCTTGCTATAGTCCCACTAGTGCCAAGACATTTGCAGAGCGCATCTGCCTGCGTTGCACACTCCAACTAATTATAAGTAAGCCATTATACTAGCAAACACTCAGTGTACCTAGTGGCATCCTATACGTGGCTATTGGACCTTGCTATAGTCCCACTAGTGCCAAGACATTTGCAGAGCGCATCTGCCTGCGTTGCACACTCCAACTAATTATAAGTAAGCCATTATTATTATTATTATTATTATTTATTATTATAGCGCCATTTATTCCATGGCACTTTACAAGTGAAAGGGTATACGTACAACAATCATTAACAGTACATAACAGACTGGTACAGGAGGAGAGAGGACCCTGCCCGCGAGGGCTTACAGTCTACAGGGAATGGGTGATGGTACAATAGGTGAGGACAGAGCTGGTTGCGCAGTGGTCTACTGGACTGAGGGCTGTTGTAGGTTATAGGCTTGTTGGAAGAGGTGGGTCTTGAGGTTCCTCTTGAAGCTTTCCACGGTAGGGGAGAGTCTGATGTGCTGAGGTAGAGCATTCCAAAGTATGGGGGATGCACGGGAGAAATCTTGTACGCGATTGTGGGAAGAGGAGATAAGGGAGGAGCAGAGAAGGAGATCTTGTGAGGATCTGAGGTTGCGTGCAGGTAGGTACCGGGAGACTAGGTCACAGATGTAGGGAGGAGACAGGTTGTGCATGGCTTTGTATGTCATAGTTAGTGTTTTGAACTGGAGTCGTTGGGTGATGGGAAGCCAGTGAAGGGATTGGCAGAGTGGCGAGGCTGGGGAGTAGCGAGGGGAGAGGTGGATTAAGCGGGCCGCAGAGTTTAGGATAGATTGGAGGGGTGCAAGAGTGTTGGAAGGGAGGCCAGAGAGCAGGAGGTTGCAGTAGTCGAGGCGGGAGATGATGAGGGCATGCACTAATGTTTTTGCTGATTCTTGGTTAAGGAAAGCACGGATCCGGGAGATGTTTTTGAGTTGTAATCGGCATGAGGTGAAGAGGGCTTGGATGTGTGGCTTGAAGGATAGAGCAGAGTCGAGGGTCACTCCAAGGCAACGAGCTTGTGAGACTGGGGAGAGTAAGCAACCATCAAGTTTGATGGAAAGGCTTGTTGGAGGAGATGAGTGAGGAGGAGGAAAGACAATGAATTCTGTTTTGTCCATGTTAAGTTTTAGGAATCGCACAGAGAAGAAGGATGAAATAGCAGACAGACATTGTGGGATTCTGGTTAGTAGAGAGGTAATGTCAGGTCCATTATACTAGCAAACACTCAGTGTACCTAGTGGCATCCTATCTGTGGCTATTGGACTTTGCTATAGTCCCACTAGTGCCAAGACATTTGCAGAGCGCATCTGCCTGCGTTGCACACTCCAACTAATTATAAGTAAGCCATTATACTAGCAAACACTCAGTGTACCTAGTGGCATCCTATACGTGGCTATTGGACCTTGCTATAGTCCCACTAGTGCCAAGACATTTGCAGAGCGCATCTGCCTGCGTTGCACACTCCAACTAATTATAAGTAAGCCATTATACTAGCAAACACTCAGTGTACCTAGTGGCATCCTATACGTGGCTATTGGACTTTGCTATAGTCCCACTAGTGCAAAGACATTTGCAGAGCACGTCTGCCTGCATTGCACACTCCAACTTTTTTAAACTAAGCAATTATACTAGCAAACACTCAGTGTACCTAGTGGCATCCTATACGTGGCTATTGGACTTTGCTATAGTCCCACTAGTGCCAAGACATTTGCAGAGCGCATCTGCCTGCGTTGCACACTCCAACTAATTATAAGTAAGCCATTATACTAGCAAACACTCAGTGTACCTAGTGGCATCCTATACGTGGCTATTGGACCTTGCTATAGTCCCACTAGTGCCAAGATATTTGCAGAGCGCATCTGCCTGCGTTGCACACTCCAACTAATTATAAGTAAGCCATTATACTAGCAAACACTCAGTGTACCTAGTGGCATCCTATACGTGGCTATTGGACTTTGCTATAGTCCCACTAGTGCCAAGACATTTGCAGAGCGCATCTGCCTGCGTTGCACACTCCAACTAATTATAAGTAAGCCATTATACTAGCAAACACTCAGTGTACCTAGTGGCATCCTATACGTGGCTATTGGACCTTGCTATAGTCCCACTAGTGCCAAGACATTTGCAGAGCGCATCTGCCTGCGTTGCACACTCCAACTAATTATAAGTAAGCCATTATACTAGCAAACACTCAGTGTACCTAGTGGCATCCTATCTGTGGCTATTGGACTTTGCTATAGTCCCACTAGTGCCAAGACATTTGCAGAGCGCATCTGCCTGCGTTGCACACTCCAACTAATTATAAGTAAGCCATTATACTAGCAAACACTCAGTGTACCTAGTGGCATCCTATACGTGGCTATTGGACTTTGCTATAGTCCCACTAGTGCCAAGACATTTGCAGAGCGCATCTGCCTGCGTTGCACACTCCAACTAATTATAAGTAAGCCATTATACTAGCAAACACTCAGTGTACCTAGTGGCATCCTATACGTGGCTATTGGACTTTGCTATAGTCCCACTAGTGCCAAGACATTTGCAGAGCGCATCTGCCTGCGTTGCACACTCCAACTAATTTTAACTTAGCCATTATACTAGCAAACACTCAGTGTACCTAGTGGCATCCTATACGTGGCTATTGGACTTTGCTATAGTCCCACTAGTGCCAAGACATTTGCAGAGCGCATCTGCCTGCGTTGCACACTCCAACTAATTATAAGTAAGCCATTATACTAGCAAACACTCAGTGTACCTAGTGGCATCCTATACGTGGCTATTGGACTTTGCTATAGTCCCACTAGTGCCAAGACATTTGCAGAGCGCATCTGCCTGCGTTGCACACTCCAACTAATTTTAACTTAGCCATTATACTAGCAAACACTCAGTGTACCTAGTGGCATCCTATACGTGGCTATTGGACTTTGCTATAGTCCCACTAGTGCCAAGACATTTGCAGAGCGCATCTGCCTGCGTTGCACACTCCAACTCATTATAACTAAGTTGCATTGTCAGGGATATTTATTCTTTATTATTCTGCTGTTAATAAAGCTAGACCACCACTGCAATCTTCACCACCTCTCAATTTTTACTACCACATTTTCAGTCCACAATCTTGTCGCAATCAACATGAGTGGCAAAATGACAGATGCTGGTGGAAAGGGGAAGAGGCGTGGTGGAAAAGGCAAAAAAGGTTTTGTCTGTGGGGAAAGTGCAGCAGCACTGAATACACGTTCAGAGACAACGCTGGCAGCTGGACACGACAAAATCTCCAAGGCGTAACTGGAGAGCTCTGGCCATTTTTCTAGGTTTGAAGCCCAAAAGGAGCAAGGCTCCAGTTGCACAGTCATGGCATCGATGTTCATTTGGAGATACTCCTGTATCATCCTCTCCAGCCGTTGAGTATGTGTCAGACTTGTTGTCTCTGGTGGCCTTGCAAAAGAGGGTCTAAAAAAATTATGAAAAGATTCCATAAAATTGCTGTTACCGGCACCAGATACGGTCCTACTGGTACGGGTAGACTGTTGAAGATGACGAGACCGTCCCATGTTTGTCAAGTTACAACTGGGAGATTCCCTCCCTGCACCTGCACGGTTGTTTGGTGGAAAAGCCGAGCTAAGATCGAGTAACAGCTTCTGCTGATACTCCTGCATACGTGCGTCCCTTTCTATGGCTGGAATTATGTCACAAAATTTGGACTTGTACCGGGGATCTAATAGTGTGGCAATCCAGTAGTCATCATCACTTCTAATTTTGACAATACGACTGTCATGTTGGAGGTAGTGCAACAAAAAGGCACTCATGTGTCTTGCGCAGCCATGCGGACCAAGTCCACGCTGTGTTTGTGGCATAGAGGTGCTACCCGTTCTTTCTTCCTCTGACATCTCCCCCCAACCTCTTTCAACTGAAATTTGACCAAGGTCTCCCTCATCCGCTGAGTCTTCCATGTCCATGGACAGTTCGTCCTCCATTTCTTCATGTTCTCCTGCACCTTGCTCAACATTTCGCCTGCTACTATGCGCCCTTGTCGATCCCTGTTCCCCATGGTCCCATGCCTGCTGCGTTGGTGATGATGAACGTCTGGACCTTGGTGATGTTGTTGTCCCTTGCGCATATGAATCCTCCTGTAGTTCCTCCCCTTCATGTTGTCCCACCCCCTGACTCCGAATAGTGTTTAGCGTGTGCTCCAGCATGTAAATGACTGGAATCGTCATGCTGATAATGGCATTGTCAGAGCTAAACATATTCGTCGCCATGTCGAAACTGTGCAGAAGGGTGCATAGGTCCTTGATCTGAGACCACTCCATCAGGGTGATCTGCCCCACCTCTGCATCTCGTTGGCCCAGGCTATACGTCATGACGTATTGCACCAGGGCTCTGCGGTGCTGCCACAGTCGCTGTAACATGTGGAGAGTTGAATTCCAGCGTGTCGCCACATCGCATTTCAGGCGATGAACCGGCAGGCCGAAAGACTTCTGGAGCGATGCAAGTCGCTCTGCTGCGGCGCTTGAACGGCGGAAGTGAGCTGACAGTTTTCGTGCCCTGTTCAGAAGGCCATCTAGGCCGGGATAGTGTGTTAAAAATTGCTGGACGACAAGGTTCAACACGTGAGCCATACAAGGTACGTGTGTCACAATGCCCAGGCGAAGTGCCGCACCCAGGTTTGCAGCATTGTCGCACACGGCCTTACCAGGCTGCAGGTTGAGTGGAGACAACCATTTATTAAACTCGGACCGCAGAGCTGACCACAACTCCTCAGCTGTGTGACTCTTATTCCCAAGACATGTCAAGCTAAAGACCGCCTGATGCCGTTACGCTCTGCTGCCAGCATAGTAATGAGGCGTGCGTGATTCCTTCTGCGCAGTGAGAACGCTGGTGGCCTGACCAGGCAGGCTTGGGGCGGAGGTGGAGGACCCAGATGAGGTGGAGGATGCAGAAGCTGTGGCGGAACTTGGACAGACAGAGGATTGACACACAAGTCGTGGGGACGGCAAGACTTGTGCAGCAGACCCTTCACCATCTATCACCATAGTTACCCAGTGCCCAGTCAGCGACATGTAACGTCCCTGTCCATGCTTACTGGTCCAAGTATCGGTGGTGAAATGCACCCATTCACACACAGAGTTTCTCAAGGAAGCGGTGATGTTGTGTGCGACATGCTGGTGTAGCACGGGCACACCTTTCTTAGAGAAGTAGTGGCGACTAGGCATCTGGTACTGGGGCACAGCGACAGACATAAGGTCTCTAAAATCCTGTGTGTCCACTAGGCGGAAAGGCAGCATTTCGGTAGCCAACAGCTTACAGAGGGATAGAGTCAACCTCTTAGCTTTGTCATGGGTCGGAGGAAGTGGCCTTTTATTTGACCACATCTGAGGGACAGAGATCTGGCTGCTGTGTGTAGACGGTGTTGAGTAGGGTGTCCCTGGAAAAATGCAGGTTTGTGAGGAAAGTGCAGGCGGAGACATGATGTTGCCTTCATCCAACGTTGGTGCTATCGATGTCTGAGAGAGCTGTACACACTCACTTGTTTCCCCTTCCAAACCAACTGACGACCTTACAAGCAAACTGCCTGTTGCGGTTACAGTGGTGGAAGTTTGGCGTGGAAAAACAGGTGTGACAGCTGTCCCCACAGTCCTAGAAGATGAAGAGCGCGCGGATGCACTGGAAGGGGCCGGCGGTGGATGGTTCGCTCTTGCAGCATTGCAGCACAGTGAGCTTCCCACCGGGACCTATGATATTTATTCATGTGACGATTCATGGAAGAAGTTGTCAAACTGCTGAGGTTTTGACCTCTACTAAGAGAATCATGACAAATTTTACATATCACATGATTTGGGCGATCTTTTTCTATGTCAAAAAAGGACCAGGCTAGGCAAGGCTTAGAGGCCATGCGACCTGTTGATCCACCCCGAATAATGCTCATAGGCAGAGTGGTGGCTGAGGATGCAGTTGTAGACGTGCTACCAGTGCTCCGACTCTGTCCAGGAAGGCGCAAGGTAACTTCGTCGTCGGTTGCATCCTCCTCCACCGCCTCTGTTGACCTCCTCGAGTGCCTGACTGGGGGTTGACAGTAGGTGGGATCTAGAACTTCATCATCAATTGTTGTGTTTGCACTCCCCTCCCCCTCAGACCGAGCCTCTTCTTGCCCTGACCGAATATTTAAGTTGTCATCCCAATCGGGTATCTGCGTCTCATCTTCATCAGTATGTTCCTCATTGTCTATAACCACAGGTGTTACAGTTTGTGACAAAGGGTCAACATTATGCTCAGAAACTTGGTCCTCACGGCCTGAATCAGAGTCACAAAGGTTCTGGGCATCACTGCAGACCATTTCCTGTTCTGTACTCACTGTAGCTTGGGAGCAGACCTCTGATTCCCAGGCTATAGTGTGACTGAACAGCTCTGCAGACTCAGCCATCTCAGTTCCACCATACTGTGCAGGGCTGATGGAGACTTCAGAGCTGGGAGAAATCAAGTGTGATTGGGATGACAACTCAGAGGACTGGTGTTTTTTGGATGCGGTACTTGAAGTGGCTGAGAGGGCACTTGTTGGACCACTTGAGATCCATTCAAGCATTTTCCTTTTTTGCCCATCATCTACCTTTCTTCCTGTTGTTCGTGTCCGTAAAAAAGGGAGCACATCGGATTGTCCACGGTAAGTAGTAGACATCTTACTTTTGCTGGTAGATGGTCTATCTTCAGCAGATGATAATGGAGCTTTGCCACTTTCCCCACAGACAAAACCTTTTTTGCCTTTTCCACCACGCCTCTTCCCCTTTCCACCAGCATCTGTCATTTTGCCACTCATGTTGATTGCGACAAGATTGTGGACTGAAAATGTGGTAGTAAAAATTGAGAGGTGGTGAAGATTGCAGTGGTGGTCTAGCTTTATTAACAGCAGAATAATAAAGAATAAATATCCCTGACAATGCAACTTAGTTATAATGAGTTGGAGTGTGCAACGCAGGCAGATGCGCTCTGCAAATGTCTTGGCACTAGTGGGACTATAGCAAAGTCCAATAGCCACGTATAGGATGCCACTAGGTACACTGAGTGTTTGCTAGTATAATGGCTAAGTTAAAATTAGTTGGAGTGTGCAACGCAGGCAGATGCGCTCTGCAAATGTCTTGGCACTAGTGGGACTATAGCAAAGTCCAATAGCCACGTATAGGATGCCACTAGGTACACTGAGTGTTTGCTAGTATAATGGCTTACTTATAATTAGTTGGAGTGTGCAACGCAGGCAGATGCGCTCTGCAAATGTCTTGGCACTAGTGGGACTATAGCAAAGTCCAATAGCCACGTATAGGATGCCACTAGGTACACTGAGTGTTTGCTAGTATAATGGCTAAGTTAAAATTAGTTGGAGTGTGCAACGCAGGCAGATGCGCTCTGCAAATGTCTTGGCACTAGTGGGACTATAGCAAAGTCCAATAGCCACGTATAGGATGCCACTAGGTACACTGAGTGTTTGCTAGTATAATGGCTTACTTATAATTAGTTGGAGTGTGCAACGCAGGCAGATGCGCTCTGCAAATGTCTTGGCACTAGTGGGACTATAGCAAAGTCCAATAGCCACGTATAGGATGCCACTAGGTACACTGAGTGTTTGCTAGTATAATGGCTAAGTTAAAATTAGTTGGAGTGTGCAACGCAGGCAGATGCGCTCTGCAAATGTCTTGGCACTAGTGGGACTATAGCAAAGTCCAATAGCCACAGATAGGATGCCACTAGGTACACTGAGTATTTGCTAGTATAATGGCTTACTTATAATTAGTTGGAGTGTGCAACGCAGGCAGATGCGCTCTGCAAATGTCTTGGCACTAGTGGGACTATAGCAAGGTCCAATAGCCACGTATAGGATGCCACTAGGTACACTGAGTGTTTGCTAGTATAATGGCTTACTTATAATTAGTTGGAGTGTGCAACGCAGGCAGATGCGCTCTGCAAATGTCTTGGCACTAGTGGGACTATAGCAAAGTCCAATAGCCACGTATAGGATGCCACTAGGTACACTGAGTGTTTGCTAGTATAATGGCTTACTTATAATTAGTTGGAGTGTGCAACGCAGGCAGATGCGCTCTGCAAATGTCTTGGCACTAGTGGGACTATAGCAAGGTCCAATAGCCACGTATAGGATGCCACTAGGTACACTGAGTGTTTGCTAGTATAATGGCTTACTTATAATTAGTTGGAGTGTGCAACGCAGGCAGATGCGCTCTGCAAATGTCTTGGCACTAGTGGGACTATAGCAAAGTCCAATAGCCACGTATAGGATGCCACTAGGTACACTGAGTGTTTGCTAGTATAATGGCTAAGTTAAAATTAGTTGGAGTGTGCAACGCAGGCAGATGCGCTCTGCAAATGTCTTGGCACTAGTGGGACTATAGCAAAGTCCAATAGCCACGTATAGGATGCCACTAGGTACACTGAGTGTTTGCTAGTAAAATTGCTTAGTTTAAAAAAGTTGGAGTGTGCAATGCAGGCAGACGTGCTCTGCAAATGTCTTTGCACTAGTGGGACTATAGCAAAGTCCAATAGCCACAGATAGGATGCCACTAGGTACACTGAGTTTTTGCTAGTATAATGGCTTACTTATAATTAGTTGGAGTGTGCAACGCAGGCAGATGCGCTCTGCAAATGTCTTGGCACTAGTGGGACTATAGCAAGGTCCAATAGCCACGTATAGGATGCCACTAGGTACACTGAGTGTTTGCTAGTATAATGGCTTACTTATAATTAGTTGGAGTGTGCAACGCAGGCAGATGCGCTCTGCAAATGTCTTGGCACTAGTGGGACTATAGCAAGGTCCAATAGCCACGTATAGGATGCCACTAGGTACACTGAGTGTTTGCTAGTATAATGGCTTACTTATAATTAGTTGGAGTGTGCAACGCAGGCAGATGCGCTCTGCAAATGTCTTGGCACTAGTGGGACTATAGCAAAGTCCAATAGCCACAGACAGGATGCCACTAGGTACACTGAGTGTTTGCTAGTATAATGGCTTACTTATAATTAGTTGGAGTGTGCAACGCAGGCAGATGCGCTCTGCAAATGTCTTGGCACTAGTGGGACTATAGCAAGGTCCAATAGCCACGTATAGGATGCCACTAGGTACACTGAGTGTTTGCTAGTATAATGGCTTACTTATAATTAGTTGGAGTGTGCAACGCAGGCAGATGCGCTCTGCAAATGTCTTGGCACTAGTGGGACTATAGCAAGGTCCAATAGCCACGTATAGGATGCCACTAGGTACACTGAGTGTTTGCTAGTATAATGGCTTACTTATAATTAGTTGGAGTGTGCAACGCAGGCAGATGCGCTCTGCAAATGTCTTGGCACTAGTGGGACTATAGCAAAGTCCAATAGCCACAGATAGGATGCCACTAGGTACACTGAGTGTTTGCTAGTATAATGGCTTACTTATAATTAGTTGGAGTGTGCAACGCAGGCAGATGCGCTCTGCAAATGTCTTGGCACTAGTGGGACTATAGCAAAGTCCAATAGCCACGTATAGGATGCCACTAGGTACACTGAGTGTTTGCTAGTAAAATTGCTTAGTTTAAAAAAGTTGGAGTGTGCAATGCAGGCAGACGTGCTCTGCAAATGTCTTTGCACTAGTGGGACTATAGCAAAGTCCAATAGCCACAGATAGGATGCCACTAGGTACACTGAGTGTTTGCTAGTATAATGGCTTACTTATAATTAGTTGGAGTGTGCAACGCAGGCAGATGCGCTCTGCAAATGTCTTGGCACTAGTGGGACTATAGCAAAGTCCAATAGCCACGTATAGGATGCCACTAGGTACACTGAGTGTTTGCTAGTAAAATTGCTTAGTTTAAAAAAGTTGGAGTGTGCAATGCAGGCAGACGTGCTCTGCAAATGTCTTTGCACTAGTGGGACTATAGCAAAGTCCAATAGCCACAGATAGGATGCCACTAGGTACACTGAGTGTTTGCTAGTATAATGGCTTAGTTATAATGAGTTGGAGTGTGCAGAGGACAGGAGGGTACAGTGGCAGGATTGTGGTGCTCTGGGTAGAGGAATGGAAGCCTGCCTTTCTATTCCCTCCTAATGGTGAAATGCAGGGAGGAAATCCCTGACCTTGGCTACACAGATGCTGTTGCTGTTTGCAGGACCTGTCACCTATGGCTCTCTGACCCTGCCGGTTTGAGCCCTTAAAAGGACTGCTATAAAGTGCTCTCCCTATGCTGTCTAACGCTGTGTATGCAGCGCATACAGCTGTATCGGCTATAGGACTCAGGAGGACGGAGCTGCGACAGTGATGTCTGACACCAAAGACGCAGAAGGCAGATAATGGCGTCCGTGAAGAAAATGTCCGGTTTTATAATGCAGGGACATGTGACATGCAGATCCTATCACACATGCCGTTGCTTCTCTGGCTCAAAGTCAACTTAGCTGTGTGTGTGTCTGTGATTGGCTGACATGCTGGCCCGCCCCACAAGACGCGCGCACTTAGGGAAGGAAGACAAGAAAAAAAAAAAAAAAATGGCGATCGCCATTATAGAAACAGCAGTGATCTGAAGGCGCTGTTCACGCACACTATACACTGAAATGTGATAATAGTTTGATTCACAGAGTGACTTACACTATTACAGCAGAAACCAAGCTATGATTTAGCTGTTTTTTGGCTGCTAGAACCGTTCTCGAACGTTTCTAGAACTATCGAGCTATTGCAAAAAGCTCGAGTTCTAGTTCGATCTAGAACATGCCCCAAAATCACTCGAGCCTAGAACTGGAGAACCACGAACCACGAACCGCACTCAACTCTATCCAGGAGCTTTGGTTCCCTGAGTTTCCAATAGCAAATGTCTAGAAAAAACTCTGTCCATTGGCACAACTCAGCAAGAAAACGAGAAGACCGAGAAGATATATTTCATTTATCTTAATGCCACCTTATTAACAGCACTAAACCCTTCTATTATGTCCCTTAGCCTTTTGAGCTTATCCTCTGGTAAGCGGAAGACCATGCCTCTGGTATCGATCTCAGTGCCTAAAAACTGTATTATAGTAGCCAATCAGAATACAAAAGGATGCATAGGAAGCGTGACTTTATTTCAATATTTTAAAACAATCCAATAAAATGAAGAAAAGTCACTCATACAAGATCCACAGAAGTTGTATAATACATACATAAATCAAAACACTATAAGGCCTGTTTCACACGTCAGTGATTCTGGTACGTTTGTGCTTTTTTTTAAACATAACAGAATCACTGAGATACGCAGATCCATTATAATGAATGGGTCTGCTCACACATCAGTGATTTTTCACTGCACGTGTCTCCGTGCGGCGTACCCGCGTGTCCGTGATTGCTGCACGGAGACATGTCCATTTTTTTCTGGCATCACTGATAGGATGTCCATAAGGTGGCAGCAGAGCATAACAGAAAAAGGTGCCTATTGTGCACTGAAAAGACCCAATGTGATGCACCAGACATATAGAGCCCTAATGGATTCACAAATATAAGATATATCATGAATGACTACTGCATAATGAACGCTAGCATGAAAAAAGAAAGGAATCCATAAAAATAAATAATAAATGGTGCACATATGTTAGAGCCCCACCGAAGGACAAAAAAAGTCTGATGGAAATAGAGAGCATATAGGAACAATAAGAATGTGCAACAGAGAGGAAGGTGAGAATGCAGGATCAATCACTGCCTGTCAGATATTAATAATCAGGGAAATAACTCTGGAGCAGACGCACAAATTAGGGTCTTACCTGGTAAGGTAACAAATAATTAATAGTAGTTGCACTCACCTATTAAGGTTGTGCCAGTCACAACCCCTAAATGCACGTTACAAATGGCGACAGCCGCAGCCCCTAGTAGAAGAGCAATAACGTATAGGAGGAAAATCGGGTGCGTGCCGCGCTGTCACCAAAGGAAACTGATGTTAATTATTTCATCTCTTTATTCTTTTTTCCGGTCAATGTGTTTCAGAGATCACTGTCTCCTTCATCAGGGCAAAAAAAGAACAGTATGCAATCAAAGGAGGAAGAACCTCTATATATACACATATGGAGCTACGTCAGAGGACTGACTGCTGTATTTCAAATACTGCCGGGATGGTCAACTGTTACAATACCGGCCATAAAAGTTCTCAAGTGATATATTGAGAAACATTTATAAAATCACTGGGGTATAGTGTTTCAAATTTCATCAGCTTTTTGAGACAAAAATCAGAAAAAGAAGAAGAAGAAGGACAAAATGAAAAAAAGAAAAAAAAGAAGAAAAAAAAAACAAAAAGGGAGCATTGAGCTCCAGACCCTGTATTGAGTCTTAGAAGTGTAGTGACAAGTGCATCTGTCCACAACCCTGTAAGGGTGAACGGGATGACGGACAAGAAAAATTATGTTCGTGGCAAAAAATGGTGGTGTTGCTATATAAAATTGCATTAAGAATAAAGAAAGGAAAAATTTCTTTATAAAAGTAGTGAAGAAAAAAGTGGAAAAAAGGGGAGTGTAAGCCATTTTACTAATAAATAGTGATGAGCGAGCATGCTTGTTACTACTCGGTACTCGCACGAGTATCACTGTACTCGGTCTACTCGACGGGGACCGAGTAATCTCGCGATACTCGTGCTGTACTCGTGGTCTTCATCCCTGCATGTTGGCGCTCTTTTGAGAGCCAGCCCTCATGCAGGGATTGGCTGGCAGACCACTGCAATGCCACAGCCCTGTTAGTTGTGGAATTGCAGTGATTGGCCGGCCTGCACAGCGTGACCGAGCCTTTATACCGGCGGGCGCGCTGTGCTCTGCTCACAGCTATCCAGACAGTCAGTGCAGGGAGAGGGTCGCTGCTTCAGGGAAAGGTTTGCGGCCCTTTATAGCTATTTCCGTAGCAGGGCTGCAAACAGTGTGACCAAAAGTCCTTCTCAGGACTATTCTAGTTGTATACAGGCAGGCAGGGTATAGCCAGGTCGGAGTACAGTAGCAGAGTCCTTCTCAGGACTATTGTTGCTGTATACAGGCAGGGTATAGCCAGGTTTGAATACAGGCTAGTGACCAAAAGAGTCCTTGTCAGGACTATTGTAGCAGTATACAGGCAGGCAGGCAGGCAGGCAGGGTATATAGCCATTCCTAGTGGTGACCGTATACCAGCCTTCATCATATCTGGGGCTGGTGTACACAGTCTAAAACAGTCCTGATAGTGTCAGACTTCTCAGCAATTGTCGCTCCTAAAACCTGTTAGGTTCTTAGTGCGTCCGTGCTTGCATTTAAAAACCGCACGTGTGTGCCTGTCGGTGGCAGCGTACAGGTGCACTTGTGTGCGTTTTTACCAAACTATTATATAACGCACAAGTGTAGTGTATAATACACGTCAGTCAGCAGTGGCTGATAGTGTCAGAGTTCTCGTCATTAATTTTTGCTCCTAAAACCTGTGTTAGGTTCTTAGTGCGTCCGTGCTTGCATTTAAAAACCGCACGTGTGTGCCTGTCGGTGGCAGCGTACAGGTGCACTTGTGTGCGTTTTTACCAAACTATTATATAACGCACAAGTGTAGTGTATAATACACGTCAGTCAGCAGTGGCTGATAGTGTCAGAGTCCTCGTCATTAATTTTTGCTCCTAAAACCTGTTAGGTTCTTAGTGCGTCCGTGCTTGCATTTAAAAACCGCACGTGTGTGCCTGTCAGTGGCAGCGTACAGGTGCACAATTTGCACAAACTTTGATATAACGCCCAAGTCTAGTGAATACACGTCAGCACAGCATTGCAAAATGCGCAAGGGCGTTGGCAAGGAACAAGGAAGTGGACGTGATGGTGGTGCAGGCAGAGGCCGAGGTCGTGGGCAAGCTCTAATTTTGCCACAACAAAGGGCCACATCTAGTCGCTCGCACGTCCTGTCCCAAATTCTTGGGGACCGCAGCAGTACACCGCTCTTGAACCAAGACCAGTGTCAACAGGTTGTTAGTTGGATAGCGGATAATGCTTCCAGTCAGATTGGCACCACCACAAACACTCTGTCTTCCACACGGTCAAGTGTCAGTAGCCGTGATACTGCACCGCACATTTCAGAACCTGATCCTCCTTCCTACCACAAGGCTGAGTACACGTCCTCGGACATTAATGATCCCACACTTGGACACTCGGAAGAGCTGTTCACGTTTCCCTTCGCACATTCTGGCCTCTCGCCAGCTCATGTTGAAGTGGGTCATGAGGAGATCGTATGTACAGATGGCCAAATATTTGAGCAGCCACGTTCTCACGAAGTTGGCAACGTGTCTCAACAAGGGGTGGACGATGATGAGACACAATTGTCAGGAAGTCAGGAGGAGGAGCAGGGTGCGGAAGAGGAAGACGACGTGGTGGATGATCCAGTAACTGACCCAACCTGGCAGGAGGATATGCAGAGCGAGGACAGCAGTGCACAGGGGGAGGGAGGCGTAGCATCCCAACAGGCAGTAAGAAGCAGGGTGGTGGCTCCAGGCAGAAGTCAGGCAACCGTTCCCCGGAACAACAACACGACACAAGGTGCCTGTACAAATGTTAGGTCTTCCCGAGTCTGGCAGTTTTTTAAGTTGGATCCAGATGATTCTAAAAAGGCCATTTGCAACACCTGCCGTGCCAGCATCAGCAGGGGTACCAAAACTAGCAGCCTGACCACCACCAGCATGATCAGGCACATGTCAGCCAAGCACCCGACTTTGTGGGAAGTACAACAGAGTCGAGGAGCAGTGCTTGCTAATGTCACTGCTACGTCTTCGCTGGTTGTGCATGCGAGCCAATCCCCTGTCCATGCTGCCTGCGAACAAGCCTCCTCCGGTCCTGCACCTGCAGTTGCCTACTCAGAAATAACACCATCATCAAGCACGTCCTTGTCCCAGCGCAGCGTTCAGTTATCCATTCAGCAAACCTTTGAACGCAGGCGCAAATACACTGCCAACACCCCACATGCCACAGTTCTAAATGCTAACATTTCGCGACTGCTTGCGCTGGAAATGTTGCCTTTTAGGCTGGTGGAGACAGAAGCATTCCGCGACCTGATGGCGGCAGCTGTCCCACGTTACTCGGTCCCCAGCCGCCACTATTTCTCCCGGTGTGCCGTCCCCGCGTTGCATAACCACGTGTCACAAAACATCACACGTGCCCTGAACAACGCTGTTTCACCCAAAGTCCACCTAACCACAGACACGTGGACAAGTGCTTGTGGGCAAGGCCGCTACATCTCGTTGACGGCACACTGGGTTAATATTGTGGAAGCTGGGACCCAGTCTGAGCGAGGGACGGAACACGTCCTTCCCACACCAAGGTTTGCAGGCCCTACCTCAGTCAGTGTTTCACCCACACTCTACAGCTCCGGAATGTCATGCTCTTCAGCCTCCTCCTCCTCCTGCGCATCCTCATCCACTGTACCCTCCACACCAGTCCCAAGCTGGAAGCACTGCAGCACTGCCTCGGCGAAGCGGCAACAGGCTGTGCTGAAGCTAATCTGCATAGGTGACAAACCCCACAATGCAGAAGAGCTGTGGACAGCTCTGAAACAGCAGGCAGATCACTGGCTCACACCTCTGAACCTAAAGCCAGGAAAGGTCGTGTGTGACAATGGCCGGAACCTGGTGGCGGCTTTGAGGCGAGGCCAGCTGACACATGTTCCATGCGTGGCCCATGTGCTCAACCTCGTGGTTCAGCGGTTTCTAAAGTCATACCCAGAGCTGTCTGATCTGCTGGTAAAAGTTCGCCGCCTGTCTGCACATTTTCGAAAGTCACCTACTGCTTCAGCCGGCCTTGCCGGCTTTCAGCGCAGTTTGCATCTTCCGGCTCACAGACTGGTGTGTGATGTCCCCACGCGTTGGAATTCAACTCTGCACATGTTGGTAAGGATATGTGAGCAGAAGAGGGCAGTTGTTGAGTACCAGCATCACCTAAGCCGTCGGGAAATGGGTCAAACTCCACACATAACACCTGAGGAGTGGAGATGGATGTCCGACCTATGTACCATCCTCCAAAACTTTGAGGACTCCACCAAGATGGTGAGTGGTGATGACGCCATTATTAGTGTCACCATACTGCTACTCTGCCTTCTAAAACGGTCTCTGCTCAAAACCAAACATGATGCATTGCAGGCGGAGCGCGATGAGTTGCAGCAAGAAACAGTAGTGGGTGTGGGTGATAACACACAGCCCAGCCTCGTCTCATCACAACGTGCAGTGGAGGACTATGACGAGGAGGAGGATGAAGACATGGAGCAAATCTCCGGCCAAATTGAGGATATGACATGCACACCAGTCATATCCTCGGTTCAGCGTGGCTGGCCAGAGGACAGGGTAGATGAGGAGGAGGAGGAGGAGGAGGAGGACAGCATGTTCAGTCAACGTGTTGGTCAGGCTACTGAAGTCCTGGCTGTTAAGAGTCTGGCGCACATGGCTGACTTTATGGTAAGCTGCCTGTCTCGTGACCCTCGCGTTAAGAACATCTTGGCCGACAATCATTACTGGTTGGTAACACTGTTAGACCCACGCTACAAGGAGAACTTTATGTCTCTTATTCCCGAGGCGGAGAGGTCAACCAAAATGCAGCAGTTCCGGAAGGCCATAGTCACGGAAGTAGGCAAAGCATTCCCCTCACAAAACGCTAGCGGCATAGGTCAGGAATCAGTGGACAACCAAGGCGTACAGCCGAGAGAGGCACAAGTCCAATCCGCCAGAGGTAGGGGAACAGTCTTTAAGATGTGGGACAGTTTTCTCAGCCCCTCACGTACCACAGCCCCTGAGGTGCGGGGTAGTGCCACAAGAAATCCTAAGTTTGCCCAGATGCTCAAGGAGTACCTTGCAGATCGAACAACTGTACTCCGACATTCCTCTGTGCCTTACAATTATTGGGTATCCAAGGTGGACACGTGGCATGAATTGGCTCTCTACGCCTTGGAAGTCCTGGCCTGCCCTGCCGCTAGCGTTTTGTCAGAGCGTGTTTTTAGTGCCGCAGGTGGAATCATTACAGATAAACGCACCCGCCTGTCAACTGAAAATGCTGACAGGCTGACTCTGATCAAGATGAACAAGGGTTGGATTGGGCCAGACTTCACCACACCACCAGCAAATGAGAGCGGAATTTAAAGTTTGTAACGGGAATTTGCCATGTACCTCCAGTCACCCATGGGTACACACTTCTGGACTTTGGATAATCGCTGGACTGCTCCTCCTTCTCCTCATGCGCCACCATGATGACCGTTACAAGAGTTAGGCCTTTGTTTCAGGTATACCCCCAGTGGTAAATTTTTTCGCCCATTCTTTGCAGAATGGACATTACAACGACAGGAGACCCGCTCCTTTGCAATGGGAACAATGTTTTGAGGCCCTCATGCACGTCTCTATGCAGGGACAACGTGGAGCCTCCCAATTTTTGGCTGCCCTGCCAAAGGGCTATACTATAATACACCCACTTCCTGACAATGGACACTTAATGTTTTGAGGCCCTCATGCACGTCTCTATCCAGGGACAACGTGGAGCCTCCCAATTTTTGGCTGCCCTGCCAAAGGGCTATACTATAATACACCCACTTCCTGACAATGGACACTTAATGTTTTGAGGCCCTCATGCACGTCTCTATCCAGGGACAACGTGGAGCCTCCCAATTTTTGGCTGCCCTGCCAAAGGGCTATACTACAAAAGACCCACTTCCTGACAATGGACACTTAATGTTTTGAGGCCCTCATGCACGTCTCTATCCAGGGACAACGTGGAGCCTCCCAATTTTTGGCTGCCCTGCCTAAGGGCTATACTATAATACACCCACTTCCTGACAATGGACACTTAATGTTTTGAGGCCCTCATGCACGTCTCTATCCAGGGACAACGTGGAGCCTCCCAATTTTTGGCTGCCCTGCCAAAGGGCTATACTATAATACACCCACTTCCTGACAATGGACACTTAATGTTTTGAGGCCCTCATGCACGTCTCTATCCAGGGACAACGTGGAGCCTCCCAATTTTTGGCTGCCCTGCCAAAGGGCTATACTACAAAAGACCCACTTCCTTCCAATGGGCACTTCAGGTTTACAGGCCCTCATGCACGTCTTTATCCAGGGACAACGTGGAGCCTCCCAATTTTTGGCTGCCCTGCCTAAGGGCTATACTATAATACACCCACTTCCTGACAATGGACACTTAATGTTTTGAGGCCCTCATGCATGTCTCTATCCAGGGACAACGTGGAGCCTCCCAATTTTTGGCTGCCCTGCCAAAGGGCTATACTACAAAAGACCCACTTCCTTCCAATGGGCACTTCAGGTTTACAGGCCCTCATGCACGTCTCTATCCAGGGACAACGTGGAGCCTCCCAATTTTTGGCTGCCCTGCCAAAGGGCTATACTACAAAAGACCCACTTCCTTCCAATGGGCACTTCAGGTTTACAGGCCCTCATGCACGTCTCTATCCAGGGACAACGTGGAGCCTCCCAATTTTTGGCTGCCCTGCCTAAGGGCTATACTATAATACACCCACTTCCTGACACTGGACACTTAATGTTTTGAGGCCCTCATGCACGTCTCTATCCAGGGACAACGTGGAGCCTCCCAATTTTTGGCTGCCCTGCCTAAGGGCTATACTACAATAGACCCACTTCCTTACAATGGGCACTTCAGGTTTACAGGCCATCATGCACGTCTGTATGCAGGGGCATTGGTGAACCTCACAATTTTGGACTGCCCTGGCAAAGGAAAATACTACAAAGACTCAGTTCCTCAAAATGGGCACATTAGACTCAGAGGCCTTTATGTACGTCTCTTCTCAGGGACATCGGAGTGCCACACAATGTTTTACGTAAAATCTTTCATGTATTGATCTCAAAAAGTAACATACATTAGCTCTATCTCACTATTGGGTATGTGCCCTTAACATTTCCGCTATGAAAAATCATTTTGGTGTCATTTTGGAAGGTTTTCTGGTGAGTCCGTAAAAATGGCGTAAAACGCGGACAAAATTATTCACAGCTGTGACTTTTGAGTGATAAATGCTTCAAGGGGTCTTCCCCATGCTGTTGCCATGTCATTTGAGCACTCTTCGGAGACTTTTGTGCCATTTTTAGGGTTTCTACATGCTGCCGGTGGTCATTTCACAAAAATACTCGGGTCTCCCATAGGATAACATTGGGCTCGGTGCTCGGGCCGAGTACACGAGTATCTTGGGAGGCTCGGCCCGAGCTTCGAGCACCCGAGCTTTTTAGTACTCGCTCATCACTACTAATAAACCTAAAAAATAAAAATAAATTGAATAAAAATCATGAATGTTGTGTTATAACAGGAAATTCGGTGTAAGAATGAATATCCGGGATGAGAGTTCAGCGAATGAGTTATAGAAATTGTTACAAAAAGGAGTGTGTACGGTTTATGCGTAAATTTTCAGAATGCGTACATGAAAATTATATGTATGTGAGAATGTCCCCCATGCTTTGTAAAAAGTTATTTATGAAAATGTAAATAAAATATATAAAAATGCCTAATTATTTATAATTTATGAGAAAGATATATATGTATGGAAGAATGTTATAAGGTGTCCAAGAACCATAAAGAAAAAGGGTGCATATATAATGTTAGAGGTCTAGAGTTCCACCAGGCTATATCACCCCTAAAGAAATAGAAAGAAGACCTTACTACCTGTGTACCCCAAAAAAAGCTATATTTCGTAGCCAGGATTATGGTGGAGATATGCACAAATGAAATAAGAATATAAAGTAATACAATAAGATTATAAAACCAATATGTGTGCATTCATGCACCACCCGGTACGCTACCCTTGCCAAATTGCTCACTCTAGATCCCCACACGATCCATGAAGCCGTTCCCCCGGTCACACCGCCTGCTGCCGGTTCCCACTCATCCCTGGGGGAGTTAGGCGAGTGGTATCGAGAGCTACATGTCGGCACTGATGATACCCCCATACACCACAAGGAAGGGGTATACCAGGTGGTACAGGAGTATGAGCGGGTTTTTAGCAAGCACCCTCTAGATTTTGGGCAGATTAAAGGGGTTCAACACCACATCCCTACCGGTACACACTCCCCTATTAAAGAGAGATACAGGCCTATTCCCCCTGCGCACTACCAATGCGCCAAAGACATGTTGAGGAACATGAAGGAGGCAGGGGTTATTAGGGACAGCTGTAGTCCCTGGGCCGCTCCGTTGGTGCTGGTTAAGAAGAAGGATGGCACCATGCGGATGTGTGTGGATTACCGGAAGATTAACCAGATAACGCATAAGGATGCTTACCCTCTGCCCCGCATCAAAGAGTCCCTGGCCTCGCTGAGAACCGCTAACTACTTCTCCACCCTTGACCTCACCAGCGGGTACTGGCAGGTGGCCGTGGCACCGGAAGACCGAGAGAAGACTGCCTATGGGACCGTTTTGCTGTACTTGGATGATGTGATTGTGTACTCACAGACGTATGAAGCCCACCTGGAGCACCTAGCCGAGGTGTTCGCGTCCCTTGCCAAGTATGGGATGAAGCTGAAGCCCTCAAAGTGTCATCTGCTGAAACCCAGAGTGCAGTACCTAGGACATGTGGTTGGTGCGGAAGGTGTCGCCCCCAACCCCGAGAAGATCACCGCCATCCAAGACTGGCCGAGACCGACCACAGTGAGGGAAGTGAGGCAGTTTCTGGGCCTGGTGGGATATTACCGTCGCTTCATTAAGGGGTACACAAAGATGGCTGCCCCCATGCAAGACCTCCTCGTAGGACAGACCAAGGGTGGTAGATCCCTAGTAGCCCCATTGGTGTGGGAAGAAAAGCATGAGGAATCCTTCCGCCAGCTGAGAACAGCCCTGACCGGAGAGGAAATCCTAGCGTACCCTGACTACAGCCGCCCATTCATCCTCTACACCGACGCAAGCAATGTGGGCTTGGGGGCTGTTCTATCCCAGGTCCAAGACAGAAGGGAAAAGGTAATAGCTTATGCTAGCCGAAAACTCCGACCGACTGAGAGGAACCCTGAGAACTACATCTCCTTCAAGCTTGAGCTCTTGGCACTGGTGTGGGCTATCACCGAGCGGTTCCGCCATTACCTGGCAGCAGCCAAGTTCACCGCGTACACAGACAATAACCTGCTGACCCATCTAGATACGGCCAAGCTGGGCGCGTTGGAGCAGCGGTGGGTGACCAGGTTAGCCAACTACGATTTCACCATCAAGTACCGGGCCGGCCGTACCAACGTCAATGCCAATGCACTCTCCCGGATGCCCCACCTGTCGGAAGAGGGGCCAGAGGATGATGACCTCGAAGAGATCGAGTTGCCTGCATTTCACCGGCCATTCACTGAGAAGGTGCACGTCTACCAACAACGGGTGAACCTGGATCCGCTGCCCCGACAGGACTGGCAGGAAGCTCAGGACCAGGCACCTGCTGTCCGCCTGGTCAAGACTCTAGTGGAACAGGGTTCTGCTGGGATAGACCCTGCTGCCCCTGCCGAAGCCCAACGTCTGTGGCAAGAACGGACCCGGCTATACCTACACCAGGGGAAGTTGTATCGCGAGCTGATTAATCCAAAGACTCACGAGAAGATCCGCCAGCTGGTGATTCCCCAGGCTAACGTGCCCACCGTCCTGCAAGCATACCATGATGGTGCAGTGCACTTCGGGTGGAAGAAGCTAGAGATGTTGTTAAGAGAGCGGTTCTATTGGAGTGGAATGCGGGAATCTGTGGAGGCCTGGTGCCGAGAATGTGGCCCTTGCGCATTGAGAAGGAAGGACGAGGCCAGCCAGAAGGCACCCCTACACCCGATCATTACACACCAACCGCTGGAGCTGGTTGCCCTTGACCATGTAAAGCTCACCCCCAGCCGAAGTGGGTACACCTACGCTCTGACCATCGTAGACCACTACTCGAGGTTCCTGGTGGTTGTCCCAGTTAAGGACTTAACCGGCCGCACCGCTGCTAAGGCTTTCCAGGCTTATTTCTGTTGACCGCATTGGTACCCGGAGAGGGTGCTTACCGACCAGGGTCCGGCCTTTGAAGCAGAGGTATTCCAGGAATTCTGCCAGTTGTACGGCTGCAAGAAAATCCGGACCACGCCTTACCACGCCCAAACCAATGGCATTTGTGAAAAGATGAACCACTTGGTCCTGGGCCTCCTCAAGACGTTACCACTGGAAGAGCGGAACCTGTGGCTGGAGAAGCTACCTGACCTGGTCGATATGTACAACAACATCCCTTCCAGCTCTACGAAATGCACTCCAGCATACCTGATGAGAGCTCGTCCCGGCCGGCTACCAGTGGATCTGGAAATGGGCTTGGAAGCTTCAGAAGCACTCCTGTCGACAGCTGAATGGGACACTCGGCGGAGGACACAGTACCGACAGGTCCAGGAGTATGTTGAAAAGAACTTGTGCCGGAGTCGGGGACAACAGGAGCAGTGCTTCAACAAGAAGGCGCCTGCCGGTTCCTTCCAACCTGGGGATGTAGTGCTGAAGCGGAAAAGAAGGGCCCACAAGCTGGATGATCAATGGGAAAAAACCCCGTATGTAGTCCAGCCCACAGGATGGGAGAATGAGAAGGCCTACCAGATCAGCCGTGACCAGGGGGGGACTTTGGCCACGGTTTCCCGAGACCACCTGAAGAAGTGCCCACCAGCATTGAGAGTAGCGGATGAGGCTCCAGTTCCCAGTCCAGTGGAGAAGGAAAAAGAGGTAATCCACACCATGATGGGTGATTTTCCAGCAGACTGGCCTACACAGAACGGTGCGGTGATCCTTCCAGTGATACTGTTCCCACAACCCGTGGATGAAGAAATGATGGAAACGGTTAACCGCGAGCCAGTGCCCAGGGATGTACCTGTACCCAGCTCCCCTACGCCTCCGCCTGCCCCACATGATAGCAGGGAGGAGGAACTGACTGTTCCCTCTGCCCCACTGCCTGTCACCACTGACACCGGACCCCGAAGGTCCACTCGCCCCAACCTAGGTAGACCCCCACTTAGGTACAGGGAAACTACTCTTTAAAAGGGGGGGGGGCTTTATGTGTTGAGTGTACCAGTTTGAAAGTTTTAAATGATAAGTAAAGATGATCAACCAAAGAAGTTTACCTGATTGAACCGTGATTAAACCGGCCGTTGCCGGCAACTGTTGTCCCCGTAGGGACTGTGCAACCATTGCGTAAGGAACTGCTTACGGACAAGCCCGAGAACTTGCAGGGCAACCACAAACTTAGTGCAATGTAAATAAAAATGTTTGTTGGCTTGACACCGTTACCGCCTCCGGAGAGGCTGATTTGGGAGGATGGGCCTGGAGGAAAGGGATGGCCTAGGCCCGCCACTACCGTAACCGGTGGCGATCCTCCGGGGGTTCAGGGGTCCCCTTGGACGTGGGCCCCCTGAAAGAGACAGAACCCGCTCGGGCAATTTGGTGCTGGACTGGGGTCAAGGGGTGCTGCCCGCTTCTTAGGGGCAGCATCAGGGCCAGGTTGTTTGGGTGGGAGAAGAGCGGAAGCTGTACCGTTGTAAAATGTTTATGATGCTTTTACATGTTTTACCGTTTTATTCTTTTTCAGTTGTGAAAATAAAACCGGTGATGGACGGGCAGCCCGCGGACGGTCTGCATTTTACTATAGGGGAATGTGGCGCCCTGGACAAGCCAGGTCGTCACAGGTACTACACCAACACACTCTACACTCCGGCTAGGCACACCGAAGCTAAACACAAATCCTAGTTGCCTTCCTCCAGGGGCTGATGTCCACACCAGGGGGTGGGCCAGGCGGTTGATCCCACCCACCGAGGAGTTCACAGTCCTGGAGGCGGGAAAAGGAGTCAGATTAGAGATCAGTTTTGGAGTTAGAGAAGTGAAGAGGAGAGGAGACTGACCGTGTCCGGGTGTGTGGCCCGGGCACTCAGCAAGGTTGGCAGACGGTGGTGACCTTCTGCAGGAGAGGCTGATTGGAGTGAACCGTACGGACCGGGGATGGGCGGTGGCCCGCCGGTACCAGATCGGGGAGTGAAGAGAAGCCAGCACCATCCGGCAGGGCCTACGGACCCCGACCAGGCTAGGAGTCGCCGTAAAACCGGTCAAATCCGTTAGCGACAGGAACCTCCAGGGTTTCCCAGCAGTCAAGACCCGATTGAAGGCAACAGCTCACACCGTAGAGGGAAGCACAGTCACCGCCAAGGCTACAGTTCCCAGGGCCAGAGCCTGCGGGCAAAAGGGGCTCCCTCAGCATCCATCCAAGCTGGGGAGCGGGTTACCGGTGGGAAGCCCGCTAGATTTTGGGGGAATAAAAGGGGTCCAACACCACATCCCCACAGGTGCACACCCACCCATCAAAGAGAGCTATAAGCCAATACCACCTTCACATTGCCAGTGTACCAAGGACATGTTGAGCAACATGAAGGCGGCTGGGGTTATCCGTGACAGTTGTAGCCTTTGGGCAGCTCTGTTGATCCTGTTAAAAAAGAAGGACGGCACCACTCCCCGTATTGAGGAATCGCTAGCTGCATTGAGAACTGCAAATTATTTTTCTACCCTTGATCTCACTAGTCACTATTGGCAAGTGTCCGTTGCTGAGGCAGACCGGGAGAAGACCGCCTTCGCCACCCCTATGGGTCTCTGCGAGTTCAAAAGCATGCCCTTCTAGCTGTGCAATGCGCCAGGAACCTTCCAGAGGCTGATGGAATGCTGCTTGGGACAAGATTTTAGGGTGTATAAAAAGGGAGATTAGATCCCGTGATCCCAACGTATTGTTACACCTCTATAAATCACTTGTAAGGCTACATCTGGAATATGGGAACCAGTTTTGGGCTCCACATTTTAAAAAGGACATTCAGAAGTTAGAGTCAGTTCAAAGGTGGGCAACTAGACTACTACAAGGAATGGAAGGCCTCCCATATGATGACAAGTTGAAAAAGTTATTAAGTGATTATTGGCTGCAATGGGGCTTTCTGGCTGGTGCCAGCCTCTCTTCTTAGCACACAGGAACCACAATCCCTACACCATGCTTCAATGGATTCTCTCATCCCAGCCCAGTAAAACTACATATTTTACACAGTCATAAGCAGCCAAAAGGGATCTATTCTATTCAATTGCAAATGATCTAGATAAGACTGAGAATAAGATACTGCACGGGACATAGCAGAGTTGGTCAAGTTGAGTGGAGATGAGTTTGCTATTTGGCACAGCTTTTTGCATCTATAAAGCAAGTAAAAGGTGTGAAAGATAAAAAAAAGGGTGAAAGTGTGAAAAGTGAATTGGCCAAATTGAGGTGCATATAAAGTTTTTGCTTTCTTTCAATTCACTAATGGGGCTCATTTGAATCAGGTGAATTGAGTTCTGCTTTTGGAAACTGGGTTAAGAAGGGGTGCACCGGTCCTGGAGGTACTGCAATACCAGGTCAATGCGTGGAGTGGACAGAGCAAGATTTTTTCCATCTCCTTGTTCTAAAAATCCATTTAATATATGGTCCCCAGAGAGGGGACGTATCAGATATTAAACTGATAAGAACAGATTTAATTTTTTTTTTTTTCTGTTTATCAGTAGGACTTCAAAATAACAAAGGTGATCGCCTCCCGTTGCCTGGGAACCGTCCAGGCACAAGAGGGCTATGTGTCACCAGAAGGCGAAACTACACTTGATCTTAGCCAAAAGGCCGAGAAGCTATAACCCGAATTGGTTACGGCCTTGAGTGGCACCCTGGCCTATACCGGACACATCTTAGGGAGAGGGAGACAAACCCACGCCTACAGAAGACATTTTGTCACCCAAGCCAACCCTTGAAAAGGCTGTTTTGCAGAGCAAAAACAAGAAGAATGGTGCTTTTTGCAGCCGCCGCCCACTGCAATGAATCTGAATAACTCCTCCTTTTGGACACAAGCACCTCCCCTCCCCCTTGCAGTCTTTCCAATTCATGATACAAAAAGACGGACGGACAGGACAGGACAGGACAGGCTGCCTGACTTTCCGTCACTGCCACCCTTTGCCATCCTTGCCCGTAGAAAGCCCTTTCATCATCCCCAAACCCTAATCTTTTCCCTTCCCTTCCCAGATGCGTCTCACTCCCTTTCATTAGGAAGTGAGCGCAGCCTTTTCTCCGTTCTGCACATGCGCGACGTTAAACACAAATGCGCAGGCGTGCGTTCCATTACCCTCACTGCATTCCACTCCCATACAGGAAGTGGGCGCAGCTATTACTACGGTCGCACATAAAAGAACCCACGGCCACCACTGCACATAGCTGACTCCACCACAGGACACCCACTTCTACACCAACGCAGGTAAGACAGGATCGGCACCTCTATGCTCCCGTTACAATCAGGCTCAGTCACCATGTGATAACGCTCTCAACTCTTTAGTTGCAGGCTCCCCTTGCTTCACCTCCACTGGCTGTGCTGCCATTTCCTCTCCCACCTGGAAGGTATACTTTATTCCACTATTTTCCTGTTTCTCTCTTCCCCCTTTTCCCATAACCTACTTTTATCTGCATTTGTGGGGTATCTATATGCTATTTACATCATAGTTTTATTCATTAATATGGAAGGGAAGAGTGCCCATGAGAGTGTTGAACTGCGGAGAGCAAGAGATTAAGCTGCTCCGATTTGCCACCATTGATAAGCTGTTCTCAGTAGATACACATGCTATCCAAACAGCAGCATCCACCATTGCTTCAGCCCACCCATTCAGTGACAGCTCACCAAGTCAGCCAGAGGAGTGGTGTAAGGAATTACACGTAGGCACTGACTCCACACCTTCACATCACAAGAAGGGGGTCTACAGGCTAGTGCAAGAATACGAGCAAGTCTTCAGCAAACATCCGCTAGACTTTTGAAGAATAAAAGGGGTCAAACACTACATCCCCACAAGTGCACACCCACCCATCAAAGAGAGATATAAGCCAAAACTACCTGCACATTACCAGTGTACCAAGGACATGTTGAGCAACATGAAGGAGGCTGGGGTTATCCGTGACAGTTGTAGCCTCTGGGCAGCTCCGTTGGTCCTGTTAAAGAAGAAGGACAGCACCACTCCCCTGTATTGAGGAATAGCTAGCTGCATTGAGAACTGCAAATTATTTTTCTACCCTTGATCTCACTAGTCGCTATTGGCAAGTGTCCGTTGCTGAGGCAGACCGGGAGAAGACCGCCTTTGCCACCCCGATGGGTCTCTGCGAGTTCAAAAGCATGCCCTTCGAGCTGTGCAATTTGCCAGGAACCTTCCAGAGGCTGATGGAATGCTGCTTGGGACACCGAAACTTTGAAACGGTACTGCTATACCTTTATGATGTTATTGTTTATTCTAAAGCAAACAAGATTTTAGGGTGTATAAAAAGGGAGATTAGATCCGGTGATCCCAACGTATTGTTACCCCTCTATAAATGACTTGTAAGGCCACATCTGGAATATGGGGTAAAGTCCTGAGCAGGTTGATAACCATTGGTTTGAGCATGGTAGGGTGTAGTGCGCATCTTCCTGCATCGGTAAAAGCTGCAGAAGTCCTTGAAGATTTCCGCTTCAAAGGCTGTGCCTTGATCTGTGAGGACTCTCTCTGAGTAGCCATGAGGTCTGCATAAGTGTGCTTGGAAGACCTTCGCTGCAGTATGGGCCATTAGATCTTTGACTTGTACCACAACCATAAATCTCGAGTAGTTGTCTACCATCGTAAGTGCATACGTGAGCTCGCCTCGATATTCTGCAACAAAACTCCCTTTTTCGATTTCAGTTTCAGCAAACACTCCTCTTCCTGTAGAAAATATTTATCATTACCTAAGACAGTCATTCTAATGCATGACAATATTAAGGCAATTTAGTTAAAACTTGTTTTAACTCACCTTTAAGGGGATTGATGTATTTCATGGTCAATCCAGGTTTGTCAGTGATGGCACTGACATAATGTATGGCGTCTTTTTCGGGCGTTATCCTTTGCCTTTTCATTGTGAAAATCCAGTTGCCTATATCAAAGCAAATTCTACTACTTGTAAAGTATGCAGAAAATGAAATGTAGAACATATAACATCAACTGCTTAGGAACGCATCATAGGTTAGTACTTAAAAGGATATTGTCATGTTCTAGTCATAATGCAAGCTGGACATTTTTCATGTTACCCTGTAATCGCCGGCCTGTTCTAATGCTCACAAGCCAAGATATAGGCTCAGCTGCTAAGGCTTCCCTCTGCCTTCTGAATGAAACTTGAATATGTCTGGGTCACTGTGTATATAGCAGGTGCTCAGAAAAAATAAGAGTCAATTCAATAGAAATAGCTCTGGCACACTATAGTGATCAATAACGTAAGAAAAGAACTCTTGGAATGCTGAAAATTCTTTATTTGTGCAAAAGGATAATTCATCCAACGTTTCGACCTTGTTTTTAGGTCTTTATCAAGGATAAAGTTATCTAAGATCATAAAGGGTTACAAAACCATATAAACACGTAATTAGTACATAGTACAACATAACAGTACAATATATTGCTACTTGAGAGTACAATGGGTCAAATGACCATGATGCACATACAAAAAATTTTTCCAAAGCCATAGTGAAAACATTTGTACTGAGGAAAGAAAATTTCCACATGACCTATCTGGAGAAACATTCTGGATCAAACAACCAAAAATAGTCAAGCAGGTAAATACACACCTATATGGATAACAGGATGATATGTGTTCAATTGTATAGCGTCATTGCCATTAAGGTACAAATGGAAAACTTGCAATCCTATATAGGTGGCGCTGTGCTAGAGTTTGTCTCCTTTACTGGAGAGACAATTTGAATATTTCCCAGAGGGGCATTGCAGCTATAAGTCCCCTTACCTGGCAGCCAGACTGGCTTGCAAAGTCTCCTTAAGGAGAATAGTGTTCCCCCGTGGTCCCCACATAGCTTTCTCATGAGCCAGATCAGACACCCCCATACTTTGCACTGACGAGGGGCAAGCACCCCGAAACACCGTGTCTGCAAATTGGGATTCTGATCTGGCTTATATATCCTGAGTCATATTTCAAAGGATTGTTGAAAATCCACTTGTGACTTTTAGGATCGCTACTTCCAATAGGTGGCGCTGTGCTAGAGTTTGTCTCCTTTACTGGAGAGACAATTTGAATATTTCCCAGAGGGGCATTGCAGCTATAAGTCCCCTTACCTGGCAGCCAGACTGGCTTGCAAAGTCTCCTTAAGGAGAATAGTGTTCCCCCGTGGTCCCCACATAGCTTTCTCATGAGCCAGATCAGACACCCCCATACTTTGCACTGACGAGGGGCAAGCACCCCGAAACACCGTGTCTGCAAATTGGGATTCTGATCTGGCTTATATATCCTGAGTCATATTTCAAAGGATTGTTGAAAATCCACTTGTGACTTTTAGGATCGCTACTTCCAATAGGTGGCGCTGTGCTAGAGTTTGTCTCCTTTACTGGAGAGACAATTTGAATATTTCCCAGAGGGGCATTGCAGCTATAAGTCCCCTTACCTGGCAGCCAGACTGGCTTGCAAAGTCTCCTTAAGGAGAATAGTGTTCCCCCGTGGTCCCCACATAGCTTTCTCATGAGCCAGATCAGACACCCCCATACTTTGCACTGACGAGGGGCAAGCACCCCGAAACACCGTGTCTGCAAATTGGGATTCTGATCTGGCTTATATTTCCTGAGTCATATTTCAAAGGATTGTTGAAAATCCACTTGTGACTTTTAGGATCGCTACTTCCAATAGGTGGCGCTGTGCTAGAGTTTGTCTCCTTTACTGGAGAGACAATTTCAATCCTATATAGTGAAGGAAATGAACACATATCATATCAAAGAACACAGGAACATGGGTGTGAGAAAAACCTCAATGTTTATACTTTGTTCTTTATAATGGTGTGAACATGTATATGTCTCAGTACCTTATGCACTTGAGAATTCTAGTGAGTAGATCATGAAAGCCTATTTCAGAACTGGAATCGGTAAATAATTGTAGGTGGAATCTAAATGAAAAGATGGTACAAGTGTTATCATGACACGTGGGCTATAACACAATGGACCGTGTGACAAAGAAGAAAGGAGAGAAAGAAGAGGAAGAAAATGCAACTACCTGTAACATTACGTGATAGTCACTGGTAAGTATCACTTGACAATTCAAGTGAAAAAGGATTCCTTTATTAAAGGGTTCTCAGTCGCCTCAGGATCATGAAATACTAGGGTAAATGATATGAGAATGGGTAAGAAGCACCACTAAAGGAAATATGAGATGCAGGACATATATCTATAAATCCCTGAACTACATGATAGAAATAAAAAGAAGAAAAAAGAAAAAAAAGAAGAAAGAAGAAGAACACATAGAATGCGGAAAGAGAATGGGTACAACTACCTGAGTTACTGCAGGGAGGCCCCTGGTTGGTATTGTGAGGGTTAGTGGAATTCCTTCACTGAAGGGTTCTCAGTTGCCTCAGGTTCGTGAAAAATGCTATAGACAAATAATGCCCGGAGAAAAGGGGTTCATATACAGCGAATAATGGTAATACAAGGTACATGTGTCACATGTAATAGTATATATATATATATTGTACTAAGCTCTACACCAGAAATAGAAAGTAGTCCCTCTGGCTTCTGTCTAGGTGCCCTGAGTTATGTCCTGTAAACTGTCACAGGGACCCAGACACACATGTGTAGTAGGGGAATATCCCTGCTGAGATGCCAGTGCTAGAGCACTCGTTTGCTGTGGAGTTGAACGCTATGTGAGCAGTTCTTACCTTCAATGAGCAGAAGTCTCTTTTTTCAGATTTCAATATCTCTGTGGGTATCTGGCAGAAATATGGAATACTCTTTACTGCTAAGACCCTGTACACCACTCCCACTAAAGGGGGCTTTACACGCTGCAACATCGCTAATGCGGAGTCGTTGGGGTCACGGAATTTGTGACGCACATCCGGCCGCATTAGCGATGTTGCTGCGTGTGACACCGATGAGCGATTTTGCATCGCTGCAAAAACGTGCAAAATCGCTCATCGGTGACATGGGTCTCCATTCTCGATTATCGTTACTGCAGCAGTAACGATGTAGTTCGTCGCTCCTGCGGCAGCACACATCGCTCCGTGTGACACCGCAGAAACGAGGAACCTCTCCTTACCTGCCTCCCAGCCGCTATGAGGAAGGAAGGAGGTGGGCGGGATGTTCCGGCCACTCATCTCCGCCCCTCCGCTGCTATTGGGCGGTCGCTCAGTGACGTCGCTGTGACGCCGCACGGACCGCCCTCTTAGAAAGGAGGCGGTTCGCCGGTCACAGCGACGTCGCCGGGCAGGTAAGTATGTGTGACGGGTCTGGTCGGTGTTGTGCAGCATGGGCAGCGATTTGCCCGTGTCGCGCAACAGATGGGGGCGGGTATCCACACTAGCGATATCGGGACCGATATCGCAGTGTGTAAAGTAGCCTTTAATAAACTGTGTAAAGGATTTTAAGTAAAAATCCACAATAAACCAGCGCTAGATGGGTTTTTATAATTTTATTAATAGACCACAAATAAAAAATTTTTTGCTATCCTTGTTTCAAGACAGAGTATTTGATAATATACAATACACTGATTATTACTAAAACCAAGGACCACATAAAACAAGGACCACATAAAATAAAAAATGAAAGTAATGAGAATAAAATTCTTTTGTATAACCAATTAACTTCGAGGTGATACAATATTCACATTGATTTAGTTTTACCAGTCTAATGTAATGCCCCGGCCGGTGGCATATATTTTGTTTGGTTAATAATTTAGACTTATACAATGAAAGATGTACTATACCACCCCTGGCTAACTTACAAGTTTTAAGTTGTACAATATAAGTTTGCGACGTTATATTCATATATAGGAAGGCAAACAATATTGGCAATTTAGTGGCACCCACCATACGTAATCTTACAGCACCTAATAAGGGAGGATTATTTGGCCTGAAAGGTTTTTTTCCATGCAAAAGCTGTATAGTATGTAAGAATACAAAAAATATTTCACGGAAATCCTTCTTACAGGGGCAGTCAGAAGTCATGATTAGAGAATTTATTACATGTCAATCAAAGGGAGTAGTATATTGCATTCAATGTCCCTGTCAGAAAAAATACATTGGGAGAACTATTAGACCCCTACGGAAAAGGGTGGGTGAGCACATTAGAAGTGTTAAAAATAAATGTACTAAGCACCCCCTATCCAGACATTATGTGTTAAAACATGGAGGGTCCTTTAAAGGATCCCAAGTATGGGGCGTACAAAAAATAACTAAGGATTGGAGAGGTGGCGATTTCATTAAAAAAATGTCACGAGCAGAAAGCCAATGGATTTTTGAATTGAACACCTTGAAACCATATGGACTCAATAATGATATAGAACTGTTTGCTTTTAATTAATTTATATTTTTATAGGTAGAGGAGTAATAGGTACTGATAATAATACGGAGAGAAGGAAAAAAAAAAAAAAAAAAAAAAAGCGATTGTCATGGAGATATATGTGTATATATGCATAATATATATTAAAATTGGTATCATATCATAGTATCATAGTATCATAGTTTTTAAGGTTGAAGGGAGACTCTAAGTCCATCTAGTTCAACCCGTAGCCTAACATGTTGATCCAGAGGAAGGCAAAAAAAACCCAATGTGGCAAACAAGTTCCAATGGGGAAAAATTTCCTTCCTGACTCCACATCCGGCAATCAGACTAGTTCCCTGGATCAATACCCTGTCATAAAATCTAATATACATAACTGGTAATATTAAATTTTTCAAGAAAGGCGTCCAGGCTCTGCTTAAATGTTAGTAGTGAATCACTCATTACAACATCATGCGGCAGAGAGTTCCATAGTCTCACTGCTCGTACAGTAAAGAATCCTCGTCTGTGATTATGATTAAACCTTCTTTCCTCAAGACGTAGCGGATGCCCCCGTGTTCCAGTCGCAGGCCTAGGTGTAAAAAGATCTTTGGAAAGGTCTCTGTATTGTCCCCTCATATATTTATACATTGTGATTAGATCCCCCCTAAGCCTTCGTTTTTCCAAACTAAATAACCCCAAGTTTAATAACCTGTCTTGGTATTGCAGCCCACCCATTCCTCTAATAATCTTGGTCGCTCTTCTCTGCACCCTCTCCAGTTCAGCTATATCCTTCTTATATATCGGTGACCAGAATTGTACACAGTATTCTAAGTGCGGTCGCACTAGTGACTTGTACAGAGGTAGAACTATATTTTTTTCATGAACACTTATACCTCTTTTAATACATCCCATTATTTTATTAGCCCTGGCAGCAGCTGCCTGACACTGTCCACTAAAGTGAAGTTTACCATCCACCCATACACCCAAGTCTTTTTCTGTGTCTGTTTTACCCAGTGCTCTACAATTAAGTACATAATTATAAATTTTATTTCCTCTACCCAAGTGCATGACCTTACATTTATCTACATTAAACTTCAATTGCCACTTCTCAGCCCAATCCTCCAATTTACATAAATCTCCCTGTAATATAAAATTATCCTCCTCTGTATTGATTACCCTGCAGAGTTTAGTATCATCTGCAAATATTGAAATTCTACTCCGCATGCCCCCAACAAGGTCATTTATAAATATGTTGAAAAGAAGCGGGCCCAATACTGGTGCTTCACTTGCCCAAGGTTGATGTAGATATAAGGGGCTTTTCATATTATAGCAAATTTATATTACACCTTTATGATGTCCTTTTGTTAAATTTATTGTTGAAAAAAAGCATATGCATATATACACATTGTCTTCCCAGTATATGATGATACAAGCAAGGCTATATATAGGTCTTTTTAGAAAAACCTTTAGAAAAACCTTTGCACATAATTATATTATATGGCTATTATGAACGGTCTTTCACAAATTGATATATGTAGTGGTCATTGAATGTTGGTTGAATTTAAACATTGTTTAATTTTATGCAAATTATAACCAATTAAATATATGCATAAATAGTGCTCTAGGCAACAGCTGAGTTATCCTTGAGGAAGGGGGCCGTTACACGCCCCCGAAACGCGTGTCGGATCAGGACTCTGTTTTTGCCTACCTCACCTGTGCGGTGATAACCTGCCAAGTAATCTCTCCCTCGTGTGGAATCAACCGGCTTCCACTGGACACGGTACGGATTGCCTGCTGGAGAGGTTGAGAGGTTACCGCTGACATTTCCTTTGTCTGCAACCAGGATACATTGGTACCTCCAGCGGTTCTGCATTGCTCGTTTGGAAGCAGATCGGAGCCTTGTGTGGTGCTAACCTGCCAAGCAACTTCCTCCTGTGTGGAATCAGTCAGCTGACACTGGATACGGTCTGGACTGCCCGCTGGAGAGGCTGAGTAGTTACCGCTGATCTTATTGTTGTCCGCAGCCAACATCTTGGTGCTTTCAGTGGCTTCGTACTGCTTGATTTCGAAAGTACATTTGGGAGAATACGGGACCGGCTGGTTTGTGGCCTTGTGAAGTGTTATAAAGGCTCTGTAAAGAGGGATGTCGGTAACCATACATCTCCCCCAGAGCCAGCACTAGTCGCGGCCACTGGCCTCAAAACGTCCGCTCTGGAAGTCTAACAGGTCAATCCTGTACATAGCGGTTCCAGCCTAATCAACGGAGAAATCCGGGGTGTTTATTGCGGTCAAGTTGTTGTGAGGTTTATTCCCCCAGGCCCTGGGGGCGAATATAACGTCGCAAACTTATATTGTACAACTTAAAACTTGTAAGTTAGCCAGGGGTGGTATAGTACATCTTTCATTGTATAAGTCTAAATTATTAACCAAACAAAATATATGCCACCGGCCGGGGCATTACATTAGACTGGTAAAACTAAATCAATGTGAATATTGTATCACCTCGAAGTTAATTGGTTATACAAAAGAATTTTATTCTCATTACTTTCATTTTTTATTTTATGTGGTCCTTGTTTTATGTGGTCCTTGGTTTTAGTAATAATCAGTGTATTGTATATTATCAAATACTCTGTCTTGAAACAAGGATAGCAAAAAATTTTTTATTTGTGGTCTATTAATAAAATTATAAAAACCCATCTAGCGCTGGTTTATTGTGGATTTTTACTTAAAATCCTTTACACAGTTTATTAAAGGCTACTTTACACACTGCGATATCGGTCCCGATATCGCTAGTGTGGATACCCGCCCCCATCTGTTGCGCGACACGGGCAAATCGCTGCCCATGCTGCACAACACCGACCAGACCCGTCACACATACTTACCTGCCCGGCGACGTCGCTGTGACCGGCGAACCGCCTCCTTTCTAAGGGGGCGGTCCGTGCGGCGTCACAGCGACGTCACTGAGCGACCGCCCAATAGCAGCGGAGGGGCGGAGATGAGTGGCCGGAACATCCCGCCCACCTCCTTCCTTCCTCATAGCGGCTGGGAGGCAGGTAAGGAGAGGTTCCTCGTTTCTGCGGTGTCACACGGAGCGATGTGTGCTGCCGCAGGAGCGACGAACTACATCATTACTGCTGCAGTAACGATAATCGAGAATGGAGACCCATGTCACCGATGAGCGATTTTGCACGTTTTTGCAGCGATGCAAAATCGCTCATCGGTGTCACACGCAGCAACATCGCTAATGCGGCCGGATGTGCGTCACAAATTCCGTGACCCCAACGACTCCGCATTAGCGATGTCGCAGCGTGTAAAGCCCCCTTTAGTGGGAGTGGTGTACAGGGTCTTAGCAGTAAAGAGTATTCCATATTTCTGCCAGATACCCACAGAGATATTGAAATCTGAAAAAAGAGACTTCTGCTCATTGAAGGTAAGAACTGCTCACATAGCGTTCAACTCCACAGCAAACGAGTGCTCTAGCACTGGCATCTCAGCAGGGATATTCCCCTACTACACATGTGTGTCTGGGTCCCTGTGACAGTTTACAGGACATAACTCAGGGCACCTAGACAGAAGGCAGAGGGACTACTTTCTATTTCTGGTGTAGAGCTTAGTACAATATATATATATATATACTATTACATGTGACACATGTACCTTGTATTACCATTATTCGCTGTATATGAACCCCTTTTCTCCGGGCATTATTTGTCTATAGCATTTTTCACGAACCTGAGGCAACTGAGAACCCTTCAGTGAAGGAATTCCACTAACCCTCACAATACCAACCAGGGGCCTCCCTGCAGTAACTCAGGTAGTTGTACCCATTCTCTTTCCGCATTCTATGTGTTCTTCTTTCTTCTTTTTTTTCTTTTTTCTTCTTTTTATTTCTATCATGTAGTTCAGGGGTTTATAGATATATGTCCTGCATCTCATATTTCCTTTAGTGGTGCTTCTTACCCATTCTCATATCATTTACCCTAGTATTTCATGATCCTGAGGCGACTGAGAACCCTTTAATAAAGGAATCCTTTTTCACTTGAATTGTCAAGTGATACTTACCAGTGACTATCACGTAATGTTACAGGTAGTTGCATTTTCTTCCTCTTCTTTCTCTCCTTTCTTCTTTGTCACACGGTCCATTGTGTTATAGCCCACGTGTCATGATAACACTTGTACCATCTTTTCATTTAGATTCCACCTACAATTATTTACCGATTCCAGTTCTGAAATAGGCTTTCATGATCTACTCACTAGAATTCTCAAGTGCATAAGGTACTGAGACATATACATGTTCACACCATTATAAAGAACAAAGTATAAACATTGAGGTTTTTCTCACACCCATGTTCCTGTGTTCTTTGATATGATATGTGTTCATTTCCTTCACTATATAGGATTGCAAGTTTTCCATTTGTACCTTAATGGCAATGACGCTATACAATTGAACACATATCATCCTGTTATCCATATAGGTGTGTATTTACCTGCTTGACTATTTTTGGTTGTTTGATCCAGAATGTTTCTCCAGATAGGTCATGTGGAAATTTTCTTTCCTCAGTACAAATGTTTTCACTATGGCTTTGGAAAAATTTTTTGTATGTGCATCATGGTCATTTGACCCATTGTACTCTCAAGTAGCAATATATTGTACTGTTATGTTGTACTATGTACTAATTAAGTGTTTATATGGTTTTGTAACCCTTTATGATCTTAGATAACTTTATCCTTGATAAAGACCTAAAAACAAGGTCGAAACGTTGGATGAATTATCCTTTTGCACAAATAAAGAATTTTCAGCATTCCAAGAGTTCTTTTCTTACGTTATTGATCACTATAGTGTGCCAGAGCTATTTCTATTGAATTGACTCTTATTTTTTCTGAGCACCTGCTATATACACAGTGACCCAGACATATTCAAGTTTCATTCAGAAGGCAGAGGGAAGCCTTAGCAGCTGAGCCTATATCTTGGCTTGTGAGCATTAGAACAGGCCGGCGATTACAGGGTAACATGAAAAATGTCCAGCTTGCATTATGACTAGAACATGACAATATCCTTTTAAGTACTAACCTATGATGCGTTCCTAAGCAGTTGATGTTATATGTTCTACATTTCATTTTCTGCATACTTTACAAGTAGTAGAATTTGCTTTGATATAGGCAACTGGATTTTCACAATGAAAAGGCAAAGGATAACGCCCGAAAAAGACGCCATACATTATGTCAGTGCCATCACTGACAAACCTGGATTGACCATGAAATACATCAATCCCCTTAAAGGTGAGTTAAAACAAGTTTTAACTAAATTGCCTTAATATTGTCATGCATTAGAATGACTGTCTTAGGTAATGATAAATATTTTCTACAGGAAGAGGAGTGTTTGCTGAAACTGAAATCGAAAAAGGGAGTTTTGTTGCAGAATATCGAGGCGAGCTCACGTATGCACTTACGATGGTAGACAACTACTCGAGATTTATGGTTGTGGTACAAGTCAAAGATCTAATGGCCCATACTGCAGCGAAGGTCTTCCAAGCACACTTATGCAGACCTCATGGCTACTCAGAGAGAGTCCTCACAGATCAAGGCACAGCCTTTGAAGCGGAAATCTTCAAGGACTTCTGCAGCTTTTACCGATGCAGGAAGATGCGCACTACACCCTACCATGCTCAAACCAATGGTTATCAACCTGCTCAGGACTTTACCCCATATTCCAGATGTGGCCTTACAAGTGATTTATAGAGGGGTAACAATACGTTGGGATCACCGGATCTAATCTCCCTTTTTATACACCCTAAAATCTTGTTTGCTTTAGAATAAACAATAACATCATAAAGGTATAGCAGTACCGTTTCAAAGTTTCGGTGTCCCAAGCAGCATTCCATCAGCCTCTGGAAGGTTCCTGGCAAATTGCACAGCTCGAAGGGCATGCTTTTGAACTCGCAGAGACCCATCGGGGTGGCAAAGGCGGTCTTCTCCCGGTCTGCCTCAGCAACGGACACTTGCCAATAGCGACTAGTGAGATCAAGGGTAGAAAAATAATTTGCAGTTCTCAATGCAGCTAGCTATTCCTCAATACAGGGGAGTGGTGCTGTCCTTCTTCTTTAACAGGACCAACGGAGCTGCCCAGAGGCTACAACTGTCACGGATAACCCCAGCCTCCTTCATGTTGCTCAACATGTCCTTGGTACATTGGTAATGTGCAGGTAGTTTTGGCTTATATCTCTCTTTGATGGGTGGGTGTGCACTTGTGGGGATGTAGTGTTTGACCCCTTTTATTCTTCAAAAGTCTAGCGGATGTTTGCTGAAGACTTGCTCGTATTCTTGCACTAGCCTGTAGACCCCCTTCTTGTGATGTGAAGGTGTGGAGTCAGTGCCTACGTGTAATTCCTTACACCACTCCTCTGGCTGACTTGGTGAGCTGTCACTGAATGGGTGGGCTGAAGCAATGGTGGATGCTGCTGTTTGGATAGCATGTGTATCTACTGAGAACAGCTTATCAATGGTGGCAAATCGGAGCAGCTTAATCTCTTGCTCTCCGCAGTTCAACACTCTCATGGGCACTCTTCCCTTCCTTATTAATGAATAAAACTATGATGTAAATAGCATATAGATACCCCACAAATGCAGATAAAAGTAGGTTATGGGAAAAGGGGGAAGAGAGAAACAGGAAAATAGTGGAATAAAGTATACCTTCCAGGTGGGAGAGGAAATGGCAGCACAGCCAGTGGAGGTGAAGCAAGGGGAGCCTGCAACTAAAGAGTTGAGAGCGTTATCACATGGTGACTGAGCCTGATTGTAACGGGAGCATAGAGGTGCCGATCCTGTCTTACCTGCGTTGGTGTAGAAGTGGGTGTCCTGTGGTGGAGTCAGCTATGTGCAGTGGTGGCCGTGGGTTCTTTTATGTGCGACCGTAGTAATAGCTGCGCCCACTTCCTGTATGGGAGTGGAATGCAGTGAGGGTAATGGAACGCACGCCTGCGCATTTGTGTTTAACGTCGCGCATGTGCAGAACGGAGAAAAGGCTGCGCTCACTTCCTAATGAAAGGGAGTGAGACGCATCTGGGAAGGGAAGGGAAAAGATTAGGGTTTGGGGATGATGAAAGGGCTTTCTACGGGCAAGGATGGCAAAGGGTGGCAGTGACGGAAAGTCAGGCAGCCTGTCCTGTCCTGTCCTGTCCGTCCGTCTTTTTGTATTATGAATTGGAAAGACTGCAAGGGGGAGGGGAGGTGCTTGTGTCCAAAAGGAGGAGTTATTCAGATTCATTGCAGTGGGCGGCGGCTGCAAAAAGCACCATTCTTCTTGTTTTTGCTCTGCAAAACAGCCTTTTCAAGGGTTGGCTTGGGTGACAAAATGTCTTCTGTAGGCATGGGTTTGTCTCCCTCTCCCTAAGATGTGTCCGGTATAGGCCAGGGTGCCACTCAAGGCCGTAACCAATTCGGGTTATAGCTTCTCGGCCTTTTGGCTAAGATCAAGTGTAGTTTCGGAGGACGCTACCTTGGTCGGTACTGGAAGGTGCCTGGGATTGCACGTCTGCCGGCCTTGAGGAAGTGTGTGCGCCTTCTGGTGACACATAGCCCTCTTGTGCCTGGACGGTTCCCAGGCAACGGGAGGCGATCACCTTTGTTATTTTGAAGTCCTACTGATAAACAGAAAAAAAAAAAAATTAAATCTGTTCTTATCAGTTTAATATCTGATACGTCCCCTCTCTGGGGACCATATATTAAATGGATTTTTAGAACAAGGAGATGGAAAAAATCTTGCTCTGTCCACTGCACGCATTGACCTGGTATTGCAGTACCTCCAGGACCGGTGCACCCCTTCTTAACCCAGTTTCCAAAAGCAGAACTCAATTCACCTGATTCAAATGAGCTCCATTAGTGAATTGAAAGAAAGCAAAAACTTTATATGCACCTCAATTTGGCCAATTCACTTTTCACACTTTCACCCTTTTTTTTATCTTTCACACCTTTTACTTGCTTTATTGATGCAAAAAGCTGTGCTAAATAGCAAACTCATCTCCACTCAACTTGACCAACTCTGCTATGTCCCGTGCAGTATCTTATTCTCAGTCTTATCTAGATCATTTGCAATTGAATAGAATAGATCCCTTTTAACTGCTTATGACTGTGTAAAATATGTAGTTTTACTGGGCTGGGATGAGAGAATCCATTGAAGCATGCTGTAGGGATTGTGGTTCCTGTGTGCTAAGAAGAGAGGCTGGCACCAGCCAGAAAGCCCCATTGCAGCCAATAATCACTTAATAACTTTTTCAACTTGTCATCATATGGGAGGCCTTCCATTCCTTGTAGTAGTCTAGTTGCCCACCTTTTAACTGACTCTAACTTCTGAATGTCCTTATTAAAATGTGGAGCCCAAAACTGGTTCCCATATTCCAGATGTAGCCTTACAAGTGATTTATAGAGGTGTAACAATACGTTGGGATCACGGGATCTAATCTCCCTTTTTATACACCCTAAAATCTTGTCCCAAGCAGCATTCCATCAGCCTCTGGAAGGTTCCTGGCGCATTGCACAGCTCGAAGGGCATGCTTTTGAACTCGCAGAGACCCATAGGGGTGGCGAAGGCGGTCTTCTCCCGGTCTGCCTCAGCAACGGACACTTGCCAATAGTGACTAGTGAGATCAAGGGTAGAAAAATAATTTGCAGTTCTCAATGCAGCTAGCGATTCCTCTATACGGGGAGTGGTGCCGTCCTTCTTTTTTAACAGGATCAACAGAGCTGCCCAAAGGCTACAACTGTCACGGATAACCCCAGCCGCCTTCATGTTGCTCAACATGTCCTTGGTACACTGGCAATGTGAAGGTGGTATTGGCTTATAGCTCTCTTTGATGGGTGGGTGTGCACCTGTGGGGATGTGGTGTTGGACCCCTTTTATTCCCCCAAAATCTAGCGGGCTTCCCACCGGTAACCCGCTCCCCAGCTTGGATGGATGCTGAGGGAGCCCCTTTTGCCCGCAGGCTCTGGCCCTGGGAACTGTAGCCTTGGCGGTGACTGTGCTTCCCTCTACGGTGTGAGCTGTTGCCTTCAATCGGGTCTTGACTGCTGGGAAACCCTGGAGGTTCCTGTCGCTAACGGATTTGACCGGTTTTACGGCGACTCCTAGCCTGGTCGGGGTCCGTAGGCCCTGCCGGATGGTGCTGGCTTCTCTTCACTCCCCAATCTGGTACCGGCGGGCCACCGCCCATCCCCGGTCCGTACGGTTCACTCCAATCAGCCTCTCCTGCAGAAGGTCACCACCATCTGCCAACCTTGCTGAGTGCCCGGGCCACACACCCGGACACGGTCAGTCTCCTTTCCTCTTCACTTCTCTAACTCCAAAACTGATCTCTAATCTGACTCCTTTTCCCGCCTCCAGGACTGTGAACTCCTCGGTGGGTGGGATCAACCGCCTGGCCCACCCCCTGGTGTGGACATCAGCCCCTGGAGGAAGGCAACTAGGATTTGTGTTTAGCTTCGGTGTGCCTAGCCGGAGTGTAGAGTGTGTTGGTGTAGTACCTGTGACGACCTGGCTTGTCCAGGGCGCCACATTCCCCTATAGTAAAATGCAGACCGTCCGCGGGCTGCCCGTCCATCAGCGGTTTTATTTTCACAACTGAAAAAGAATAAAACGGTAAAACATGTAAAAGCATCATAAACATTTTACAACGGTACAGCTTCCGCTCTTCTCCCACCCAAACAACCTGGCCCTGATGCTGCCCCTAAGAAGCGGGCAGCACCCCTTGACCCCAGTCCAGCACCAAGGTGCCCGAGCGGGTTCTGTCTCTTTCAGGGGGCCCACGTCCAAGGAGACCCCTGAACCCCCGGAGGATCGCCACCGGTTACGGTAGTGGCGGGCCTAGGCTATCCCTTTCCTCCAGGCCCATCCTCCCAAATCAGCCTCTCCGGAGGCGGTAACGGTGTCAAGCCAACAAACATTTTTATTTACATTGCACTAAGTTTGTGGTTGCCCTGCAAGTTCTCGGGCTTGTCCGTAAGCAGTTCCTTACGCAATGGTTGCACAGTCCCTACGGGGACAACAGTTGCCGGCAACGGCCGGTTTAATCACGGTTCAATCAGGTAAACTTCTTTGGTTGATCATCTTTACTTATCATTTAAAACTTTCAAACTGGTACACTCAACACATAAAGCCCCCCCTTTTAAAGAGTAGTTTCCCTGTACCTAAGTGGGGGTCTACCTAGGTTGGGGCGAGTGGACCTTCGGGGTCCGGTGTCAGTGGTGACAGGCAGTGGGGCAGAGGGAACAGTCAGTTCCTCCTCCCTGCTATCATGTGGGGCAGGCGGAGGCGTAGGGGAGCTGGGTACAGGTACATCCCTGGGCACTGGCTCGCGGTTAACCGTTTCCATCATTTCTTCATCCACGGGTTGTGGGAACAGTATCACTGGAAGGATCACCGCACCGTTCTGTGTAGGCCAGTCTGCTGGAAAATCACCCATCATGGTGTGGATTACCTCTTTTTCCTTCTCCACTGGACTGGGAACTGGAGCCTCATCCGCTACTCTCAATGCTGGTGGGCACTTCTTCAGGTGGTCTCGGGAAACCGTGGCCAAAGTCCCCCCCTGGTCACGGCTGATCTGGTAGGCCTTCCCATTCTCCCATCCTGTGGGCTGGACTACATACGGGGTTTTTTCCCATTGATCATCCAGCTTGTGGGCCCTTCTTTTCCGCTTCAGCACTACATCCCCAGGTTGGAAGGAACCGGCAGGCGCCTTCTTGTTGAAGCACTGCTCCTGTTGTCCCCGACTCTGGCACAAGTTCTTTTCAACATACTCCTGGACCTGTCGGTACTGTGTCCTCCGCCGAGTGTCCCATTCAGCTGTCGACAGGAGTGCTTCTGAAGCTTCCAAGCCCATTTCCAGATCCACTGGTAGCCGGCCGGGACGAGCTCTCATCAGGTATGCTGGAGTGCATTTCGTAGAGCTGGAAGGGATGTTGTTGTACATATCGACCAGGTCAGGTAGCTTCTCCAGCCACAGGTTCCGCTCTTCCAGTGGTAACGTCTTGAGGAGGCCCAGGACCAAGTGGTTCATCTTTTCACAAATGCCATTGGTTTGGGCGTGGTAAGGCGTGGTCCGGATTTTCTTGCAGCCGTACAACTGGCAGAATTCCTGGAATACCTCTGCTTCAAAGGCCGGACCCTGGTCGGTAAGCACCCTCTCCGGGTACCAATGCGGTCAACAGAAATAAGCCTGGAAAGCCTTAGCAGCGGTGCGGCCGGTTAAGTCCTTAACTGGGACAACCACCAGGAACCTCGAGTAGTGGTCTACGATGGTCAGAGCGTAGGTGTACCCACTTCGGCTGGGGGTGAGCTTTACATGGTCAAGGGCAACCAGCTCCAGCGGTTGGTGTGTAATGATCGGGTGTAGGGGTGCCTTCTGGCTGGCCTCGTCCTTCCTTCTCAATGCGCAAGGGCCACATTCTCGGCACCAGGCCTCCACAGATTCCCGCATTCCACTCCAATAGAACCGCTCTCTTAACAACATCTCTAGCTTCTTCCACCCGAAGTGCACTGCACCATCATGGTATGCTTGCAGGACGGTGGGCACGTTAGCCTGGGGAATCACCAGCTGGCGGATCTTCTCGTGAGTCTTTGGATTAATCAGCTCGCGATACAACTTCCCCTGGTGTAGGTATAGCCGGGTCCGTTCTTGCCACAGACGTTGGGCTTCGGCAGGGGCAGCAGGGTCTATCCCAGCAGAACCCTGTTCCACTAGAGTCTTGACCAGGCGGACAGCAGGTGCCTGGTCCTGAGCTTCCTGCCAGTCCTGTCGGGGCAGCGGATCCAGGTTCACCCGTTGTTGGTAGACGTGCACCTTCTCAGTGAATGGCCGGTGAAATGCAGGCAACTCGATCTCTTCGAGGTCATCATCCTCTGGCCCCTCTTCCGACAGGTGGGGCATCCGGGAGAGTGCATTGGCATTGACGTTGGTACGGCCGGCCCGGTACTTGATGGTGAAATCGTAGTTGGCTAACCTGGTCACCCATCGCTGCTCCAACGCGCCCAGCTTGGCCGTATCTAGATGGGTCAGCAGGTTATTGTCTGTGTACGCGGTGAACTTGGCTGCTGCCAGGTAATGGCGGAACCGCTCGGTGATAGCCCACACCAGTGCCAAGAGCTCAAGCGTGAAGGAGATGTAGTTCTCAGGGTTCCTCTCAGTCGGTCGGAGTTTTCGGCTAGCATAAGCTATTACCTTTTCCCTTCTGTCTTGGACCTGGGATAGAACAGCCCCCAAGCCCACATTGCTGGCGTCGGTGTAGAGGATGAATGGGCGGCTGTAGTCAGGGTACGCTAGGATTTCCTCTCCGGTCAGGGCTGTTCTCAGCTGGCGGAAGGATTCCTCATGCTTTTCTTCCCACACCAATGGGGCTACTAGGGATCTACCACCCTTGGTCTGTCCTACGAGGAGGTCTTGCATGGGGGCAGCCATCTTTGTGTACCCCTTAATGAAGCGACGGTAATATCCCACCAGGCCCAGAAACTGCCTCACTTCCCTCACTGTGGTCGGTCTCGGCCAGTCTTGGATGGCGGTGATCTTCTCGGGGTTGGGGGCGACACCTTCCGCACCAACCACATGTCCTAGGTACTGCACTCTGGGTTTCAGCAGATGACACTTTGAGGGCTTCAACTTCATCCCATACTTGGCAAGGGACGCGAACACCTCGGCTAGGTGCTCCAGGTGGGCTTCATACGTCTGTGAGTACACAATCACATCATCCAAGTACAGCAAAACGGTCCCATAGGCAGTCTTCTCTCGGTCTTCCGGTGCCACGGCCACCTGCCAGTACCCGCTGGTGAGGTCAAGGGTGGAGAAGTAGTTAGCGGTTCTCAGCGAGGCCAGGGACTCTTTGATGCGGGGCAGAGGGTAAGCATCCTTATGCGTTATCTGGTTAATCTTCCGGTAATCCACACACATCCGCATGGTGCCATCCTTCTTCTTAACCAGCACCAACGGAGCGGCCCAGGGACTACAGCTGTCCCTAATAACCCCTGCCTCCTTCATGTTCCTCAACATGTCTTTGGCGCATTGGTAGTGCGCAGGGGGAATAGGCCTGTATCTCTCTTTAATAGGGGAGTGTGTACCGGTAGGGATGTGGTGTTGAACCCCTTTAATCTGCCCAAAATCTAGAGGGTGCTTGCTAAAAACCCGCTCATACTCCTGTACCACCCGGTATACCCCTTCCTTGTGGTGTATGGGGGTATCATCAGTGCCGACATGTAGCTCTCGATACCACTCGCCTAACTCCCCCAGGGATGAGTGGGAACCGGCAGCAGGCGGTGTGACCGGGGGAACGGCTTCATGGATCGTGTGGGGATCTAGAGTGAGCAATTTGGCAAGGGTAGCGTACCGGGTGGTGCATGAATGCACACATATTGGTTTTATAATCTTATTGTATTACTTTATATTCTTATTTCACTTGTGCATATCTCCACCATAATCCTGGCTAAGAAATATAGCTTTTTTTGGGGTACACAGGTAGTAAGGTCTTCTTTCTATTTCTTTAGGGGTGATATAGCCTGGTGGAACTCTAGACCTCTAACATTATATATGCACCCTTTTTCTTTATGGTTCTTGGACACCTTATAACATTCTTCCATACATATATATCTTTCTCATAAATTATAAATAATTAGGCATTTTTATATATTTTATTTACATTTTCATAAATAACTTTTTACAAAGCATGGGGGACATTCTCACATACATATAATTTTCATGTACGCATTCTGAAAATTTACGCATAAACCGTACACACTCCTTTTTGTAACAATTTCTATAACTCATTCGCTGAACTCTCATCCCGGATATTCATTCTTACACCGAATTTCCTGTTATAACACAACATTCATGATTTTTATTCAATTTATTTTTATTTTTTAGGTTTATTAGTAGTGATGAGCGAGTACTAAAAAGCTCGGGTGCTCGAAGCTCGGGCCGAGCCTCCCAAGATACTCGTGTACTCGGCCCGAGCACCGAGCCCAATGTTATCCTATGGGAGACCCGAGTATTTTTGTGAAATGACCACCGGCAGCATGTAGAAACCCTAAAAATGGCACAAAAGTCTCCGAAGAGTGCTCAAATGACATGGCAACAGCATGGGGAAGACCCCTTGAAGCATTTATCACTCAAAAGTCACAGCTGTGAATAATTTTGTCCGCGTTTTACGCCATTTTTACGGACTCACCAGAAAACATTCCAAAATGACACCAAAATGATTTTTCATAGCGGAAATGTTAAGGGCACATACCCAATAGTGAGATAGAGCTAATGTATGTTACTTTTTGAGATCAATACATGAAAGATTTTACGTAAAACATTGTGTGGCACTCCGATGTCCCTGAGAAGAGACGTACATAAAGGCCTCTGAGTCTAATGTGCCCATTTTGAGGAACTGAGTCTTTGTAGTATTTTCCTTTGCCAGGGCAGTCCAAAATTGTGAGGTTCACCAATGCCCCTGCATACAGACGTGCATGATGGCCTGTAAACCTGAAGTGCCCATTGTAAGGAAGTGGGTCTATTGTAGTATAGCCCTTAGGCAGGGCAGCCAAAAATTGGGAGGCTCCACGTTGTCCCTGGATAGAGACGTGCATGAGGGCCTCAAAACATTAAGTGTCCAGTGTCAGGAAGTGGGTGTATTATAGTATAGCCCTTAGGCAGGGCAGCCAAAAATTGGGAGGCTCCACGTTGTCCCTGGATAGAGACGTGCATGAGGGCCTGTAAACCTGAAGTGCCCATTGGAAGGAAGTGGGTCTTTTGTAGTATAGCCCTTTGGCAGGGCAGCCAAAAATTGGGAGGCTCCACGTTGTCCCTGGATAGAGACGTGCATGAGGGCCTGTAAACCTGAAGTGCCCATTGGAAGAAAGTGGGTCTTTTGTAGTATAGCCCTTTGGCAGGGCAGCCAATAATTGGGAGGCTCCACGTTGTCCCTGGATAGAGACATGCATGAGGGCCTCAAAACATTAAGTGTCCATTGTCAGGAAGTGGGTGTATTATAGTATAGCCCTTAGGCAGGGCAGCCAAAAATTGGGAGGCTCCACGTTGTCCCTGGATAGAGACGTGCATGAGGGCCTGTAAACCTGAAGTGCCCATTGGAAGGAAGTGGGTCTTTTGTAGTATAGCCCTTTGGCAGGGCAGCCAAAAATTGGGAGGCTCCACGTTGTCCCTGGATAGAGACGTGCATGAGGGCCTCAAAACATTAAGTGTCCATTGTCAGGAAGTGGGTGTATTATAGTATAGCCCTTTGGCAGGGCAGCCAAAAATTGGGAGGCTCCACGTTGTCCCTGGATAGAGACGTGCATGAGGGCCTCAAAACATTAAGTGTCCATTGTCAGGAAGTGGGTGTATTATAGTATAGCCCTTAGGCAGGGCAGCCAAAAATTGGGAGGCTCCACGTTGTCCCTGGATAGAGACGTGCATGAGGGCCTCAAAACATTAAGTGTCCATTGTCAGGAAGTGGGTCTTTTGTAGTATAGCCCTTTGGCAGGGCAGCCAAAAATTGGGAGGCTCCACGTTGTCCCTGGATAGAGACGTGCATGAGGGCCTCAAAACATTAAGTGTCCATTGTCAGGAAGTGGGTGTATTATAGTATAGCCCTTTGGCAGGGCAGCCAAAAATTGCGAGGCTCCACGTTGTCCCTGGATAGAGACGTGCATGAGGGCCTCAAAACATTAAGTGTCCATTGTCAGGAAGTGGGTCTTTTGTAGTATAGCCCTTTGGCAGGGCAGCCAAAAATTGGGAGGCTCCACGTTGTCCCTGGATAGAGACGTGCATGAGGGCCTCAAAACATTAAGTGTCCATTGTCAGGAAGTGGGTGTATTATAGTATAGCCCTTTGGCAGGGCAGCCAAAAATTGGGAGGCTCCACGTTGTCCCTGCATAGAGACGTGCATGAGGGCCTCAAAACATTGTTCCCATTGCAAAGGAGCGGGTCTCCTGTTGTTGTAATGTCCATTCTGCAAAGAATGGGCGAAAAAATTTACCACTGGGGGTATACCTGAAACAAAGGCCTAACTCTTGTAACGGTCATCATGGTGGCGCATGAGGAGAAGGAGGAGCAGTCCAGCGATTATCCAAAGTCCAGAAGTGTGTACCCATGGGTGACTGGAGGTACATGGCAAATTCCCGTTACAAACTTTAAATTCCGCTCTCATTTGCTGGTGGTGTGGTGAATTCTGGCCCAATCCAACCCTTGTTCATCTTGATCAGAGTCAGCCTGTCAGCATTTTCAGTTGACAGGCGGGTGCGTTTATCTGTAATGATTCCACCTGCGGCACTAAAAACACGCTCTGACAAAACGCTAGCGGCAGGGCAGGCCAGGACTTCCAAGGCGTAGAGAGCCAATTCATGCCACGTGTCCACCTTGGATACCCAATAATTGTAAGGCACAGAGGAATGTCGGAGTACAGTTGTTCGATCTGCAAGGTACTCCTTGAGCATCTGGGCAAACTTAGGATTTCTTGTGGCACTACCCCGCACCTCAGGGGCTGTGGTACGTGAGGGGCTGAGAAAACTGTCCCACATCTTAAAGACTGTTCCCCTACCTCTGGCGGATTGGACTTGTGCCTCTCTCGGCTGTACGCCTTGGTTGTCCACTGATTCCTGACCTATGCCGCTAGCGTTTTGTGAGGGGAATGCTTTGCCTACTTCCGTGACTATGGCCTTCCGGAACTGCTGCATTTTGGTTGACCTCTCCGCCTCGGGAATAAGAGACATAAAGTTCTCCTTGTAGCGTGGGTCTAACAGTGTTACCAACCAGTAATGATTGTCGGCCAAGATGTTCTTAACGCGAGGGTCACGAGACAGGCAGCTTACCATAAAGTCAGCCATGTGCGCCAGACTCTTAACAGCCAGGACTTCAGTAGCCTGACCAACACGTTGACTGAACATGCTGTCCTCCTCCTCCTCCTCCTCCTCCTCCTCATCTACCCTGTCCTCTGGCCAGCCACGCTGAACCGAGGATATGACTGGTGTGCATGTCATATCCTCAATTTGGCCGGAGATTTGCTCCATGTCTTCATCCTCCTCCTCGTCATAGTCCTCCACTGCACGTTGTGATGAGACGAGGCTGGGCTGTGTGTTATCACCCACACCCACTACTGTTTCTTGCTGCAACTCATCGCGCTCCGCCTGCAATGCATCATGTTTGGTTTTGAGCAGAGACCGTTTTAGAAGGCAGAGTAGCGGTATGGTGACGCTAATAATGGCGTCATCACCACTCACCATCTTGGTGGAGTCCTCAAAGTTTTGGAGGATGGTACATAGGTCGGACATCCATCTCCACTCCTCAGGTGTTATGTGTGGAGTTTGACCCATTTCCTGACGGCTTAGGTGATGCAGGTACTCAACAACTGCCCTCTTCTGCTCACATATCCTGACCAACATGTGCAGAGTTGAATTCCAACGCGTGGGGACATCACACACCAGTCTGTGAGCCGGAAGATGCAAACTGCGCTGAAAGCCGGCAAGGCCGGCTGAAGCAGTAGGTGACTTTCGAAAATGTGCAGACAGGCGGCGAACTTTTACCAGCAGATCAGACAGCTCTGGGTATGACTTTAGAAACCGCTGAACCACGAGGTTGAGCACATGGGCCACGCATGGAACATGTGTCAGCTGGCCTCGCCTCAAAGCCGCCACCAGGTTCCGGCCATTGTCACACACGACCTTTCCTGGCTTTAGGTTCAGAGGTGTGAGCCAGTGATCTGCCTGCTGTTTCAGAGCTGTCCACAGCTCTTCTGCATTGTGGGGTTTGTCACCTATGCAGATTAGCTTCAGCACAGCCTGTTGCCGCTTCGCCGAGGCAGTGCTGCAGTGCTTCCAGCTTGGGACTGGTGTGGAGGGTACAGTGGATGAGGATGCGCAGGAGGAGGAGGAGGCTGAAGAGCATGACATTCCGGAGCTGTAGAGTGTGGGTGAAACACTGACTGAGGTAGGGCCTGCAAACCTTGGTGTGGGAAGGACGTGTTCCGTCCCTCGCTCAGACTGGGTCCCAGCTTCCACAATATTAACCCAGTGTGCCGTCAACGAGATGTAGCGGCCTTGCCCACAAGCACTTGTCCACGTGTCTGTGGTTAGGTGGACTTTGGGTGAAACAGCGTTGTTCAGGGCACGTGTGATGTTTTGTGACACGTGGTTATGCAACGCGGGGACGGCACACCGGGAGAAATAGTGGCGGCTGGGGACCGAGTAACGTGGGACAGCTGCCGCCATCAGGTCGCGGAATGCTTCTGTCTCCACCAGCCTAAAAGGCAACATTTCCAGCGCAAGCAGTCGCGAAATGTTAGCATTTAGAACTGTGGCATGTGGGGTGTTGGCAGTGTATTTGCGCCTGCGTTCAAAGGTTTGCTGAATGGATAACTGAACGCTGCGCTGGGACAAGGACGTGCTTGATGATGGTGTTATTTCTGAGTAGGCAACTGCAGGTGCAGGACCGGAGGAGGCTTGTTCGCAGGCAGCATGGACAGGGGATTGGCTCGCATGCACAACCAGCGAAGACGTAGCAGTGACATTAGCAAGCACTGCTCCTCGACTCTGTTGTACTTCCCACAAAGTCGGGTGCTTGGCTGACATGTGCCTGATCATGCTGGTGGTGGTCAGGCTGCTAGTTTTGGTACCCCTGCTGATGCTGGCACGGCAGGTGTTGCAAATGGCCTTTTTAGAATCATCTGGATCCAACTTAAAAAACTGCCAGACTCGGGAAGACCTAACATTTGTACAGGCACCTTGTGTCGTGTTGTTGTTCCGGGGAATGGTTGCCTGACTTCTGCCTGGAGCCACCACCCTGCTTCTTACTGCCTGTTGGGATGCTACGCCTCCCTCCCCCTGTGCACTGCTGTCCTCGCTCTGCATATCCTCCTGCCAGGTTGGGTCAGTTACTGGATCATCCACCACGTCGTCTTCCTCTTCCGCACCCTGCTCCTCCTCCTGACTTCCTGACAATTGTGTCTCATCATCGTCCACCCCTTGTTGAGACACGTTGCCAACTTCGTGAGAACGTGGCTGCTCAAATATTTGGCCATCTGTACATACGATCTCCTCATGACCCACTTCAACATGAGCTGGCGAGAGGCCAGAATGTGCGAATGGAAACGTGAACAGCTCTTCCGAGTGTCCAAGTGTGGGATCATTAATGTCCGAGGACGTGTACTCAGCCTTGTGGTAGGAAGGAGGATCAGGTTCTGAAATGTGCGGTGCAGTATCACGGCTACTGACACTTGACCGTGTGGAAGACAGAGTGTTTGTGGTGGTGCCAATCTGACTGGAAGCATTATCCGCTATCCAACTAACAACCTGTTGACACTGGTCTTGGTTCAAGAGCGGTGTACTGCTGCGGTCCCCAAGAATTTGGGACAGGACGTGCGAGCGACTAGATGTGGCCCTTTGTTGTGGCAAAATTAGAGCTTGCCCACGACCTCGGCCTCTGCCTGCACCACCATCACGTCCACTTCCTTGTTCCTTGCCAACGCCCTTGCGCATTTTGCAATGCTGTGCTGACGTGTATTCACTAGACTTGGGCGTTATATCAAAGTTTGTGCAAATTGTGCACCTGTACGCTGCCACCGACAGGCACACACGTGCGGTTTTTAAATGCAAGCACGGACGCACTAAGAACCTAACAGGTTTTAGGAGCAAAAATTAATGATGAGAACTCTGACACTATCAGCCACTGCTGACTGACGTGTATTATACACTACACTTGTGCGTTATATAATAGTTTGGTAAAAACGCACACAAGTGCACCTGTACGCTGCCACCGACAGGCACACACGTGCGGTTTTTAAATGCAAGCACGGACGCACTAAGAACCTAACAGGTTTTAGGAGCAAAAATTAATGACGAGAACTCTGACACTATCAGCCACTGCTGACTGACGTGTATTATACACTACACTTGTGCGTTATATAATAGTTTGGTAAAAACGCACACAAGTGCACCTGTACGCTGCCACCGACAGGCACACACGTGCGGTTTTTAAATGCAAGCACGGACGCACTAAGAACCTAACAGGTTTTAGGAGCAAAAATTAATGACGAGAACTCTGACACTATCAGCCACTGCTGACTGACGTGTATTATACACTACACTTGTGCGTTATATAATAGTTTGGTAAAAACGCACACAAGTGCACCTGTACGCTGCCACCGACAGGCACACACGTGCGGTTTTTAAATGCAAGCACGGACGCACTAAGAACCTAACACAGGTTTTAGGAGCAAAAATTAATGACGAGAACTCTGACACTATCAGCCACTGCTGACTGACGTGTATTATACACTACACTTGTGCGTTATATAATAGTTTGGTAAAAACGCACACAAGTGCACCTGTACGCTGCCACCGACAGGCACACACGTGCGGTTTTTAAATGCAAGCACGGACGCACTAAGAACCTAACAGGTTTTAGGAGCGACAATTGCTGAGAAGTCTGACACTATCAGGACTGTTTTAGACTGTGTACACCAGCCCCAGATATGATGAAGGCTGGTATACGGTCACCACTAGGAATGGCTATATACCCTGCCTGCCTGCCTGCCTGCCTGTATACTGCTACAATAGTCCTGACAAGGACTCTTTTGGTCACTAGCCTGTATTCCAACCTGGCTATACCCTGCCTGTATACAGCAACAATAGTCCTGAGAAGGACTCTGCTACTGTACTCCGACCTGGCTATACCCTGCCTGCCTGTATACAACTAGAATAGTCCTGAGAAGGACTTTTGGTCACACTGTTTGCAGCCCTGCTACGGAAATAGCTATAAAGGGCCGCAAACCTTTCCCTGAAGTAGCGACCCTCTCCCTGCACTGACTGTCTGGATAGCTGTGAGCAGAGCACAGCGCGCCCGCCGGTATAAAGGCTCGGTCACGCTGTGCAGGCCGGCCAATCACTGCAATTCCACAACTAACAGGGCTGTGGCATTGCAGTGGTCTGCCAGCCAATCCCTGCATGAGGGCTGGCTCTCAAAAGAGCGCCAACATGCAGGGATGAAGACCACGAGTACAGCACGAGTATCGCGAGATTACTCGGTCCCCGTCGAGTAGACCGAGTACAGTGATACTCGTGCGAGTACCGAGTAGTAACAAGCATGCTCGCTCATCACTATTTATTAGTAAAATGGCTTACACTCCCCTTTTTTCCACTTTTTTCTTCACTACTTTTATAAAGAAATTTTTCCTTTCTTTATTCTTAATGCAATTTTATATAGCAACACCACCATTTTTTGCCACGAACATAATTTTTCTTGTCCGTCATCCCGTTCACCCTTACAGGGTTGTGGACAGATGCACTTGTCACTACACTTCTAAGACTCAATACAGGGTCTGGAGCTCAATGCTCCCTTTTTGGTTTTTTTTTCTTCTTTTTTTTCTTTTTTTCATTTTGTCCTTCTTCTTCTTCTTTTTCTGATTTTTGTCTCAAAAAGCTGATGAAATTTGAAACACTATACCCCAGTGATTTTATAAATGTTTCTCAATATATCACTTGAGAACTTTTATGGCCGGTATTGTAACAGTTGACCATCCCGGCAGTATTTGAAATACAGCAGTCAGTCCTCTGACGTAGCTCCATATGTGTATATATAGAGGTTCTTCCTCCTTTGATTGCATACTGTTCTTTTTTTGCCCTGATGAAGGAGACAGTGATCTCTGAAACACATTGACCGGAAAAAAGAATAAAGAGATGAAATAATTAACATCAGTTTCCTTTGGTGACAGCGCGGCACGCACCCGATTTTCCTCCTATACGTTATTGCTCTTCTACTAGGGGCTGCGGCTGTCGCCATTTGTAACGTGCATTTAGGGGTTGTGACTGGCACAACCTTAATAGGTGAGTGCAACTACTATTAATTATTTGTTACCTTACCAGGTAAGACCCTAATTTGTGCGTCTGCTCCAGAGTTATTTCCCTGATTATTAATATCTGACAGGCAGTGATTGATCCTGCATTCTCACCTTCCTCTCTGTTGCACATTCTTATTGTTCCTATATGCTCTCTATTTCCATCAGACTTTTTTTGTCCTTCGGTGGGGCTCTAACATATGTGCACCATTTATTATTTATTTTTATGGATTCCTTTCTTTTTTCATGCTAGCGTTCATTATGCAGTAGTCATTCATGATATATCTTATATTTGTGAATCCATTAGGGCTCTATATGTCTGGTGCATCACATTGGGTCTTTTCAGTGCACAATAGGCACCTTTTTCTGTTATGCTCTGCTGCCACCTTATGGACATCCTATCAGTGATGCCAGAAAAAAATGGACATGTCTCCGTGCAGCAATCACGGACACGCGGGTACGCCGCACGGAGACACGTGCAGTGAAAAATCACTGATGTGTGAGCAGACCCATTCATTATAATGGATCTGCGTATCTCAGTGATTCTGTTATGTTTAAAAAAAAGCACAAACGTACCAGAATCACTGACGTGTGAAACAGGCCTTATAGTGTTTTGATTTATGTATGTATTATACAACTTCTGTGGATCTTGTATGAGTGACTTTTCTTCATTTTATTGGATTGTTTTAAAATATTGAAATAAAGTCACGCTTCCTATGCATCCTTTTGTATTCTGATTGGCTACTATAATACAGTTTTTAGGCACTGAGATCGATACCAGAGGCATGGTCTTCCGCTTACCAGAGGATAAGCTCAAAAGGCTAAGGGACATAATAGAAGGGTTTAGTGCTGTTAATAAGGTGGCATTAAGATAAATGAAATATATCTTCTCGGTCTTCTCGTTTTCTTGCTGAGTTGTGCCAATGGACAGAGTTTTTTCTAGACATTTGCTATTGGAAACTCAGGGAACCAAAGCTCCTGGATAGAGTTGAGCGCGGTTCGTGGTTCGTGGTTCTCCAGTTCTAGGCTCGAGTGATTTTGGGGCATGTTCTAGATCGAACTAGAACTCGAGCTTTTTGCAAAAGCTCGATAGTTCTAGAAACGTTCGAGAACGGTTCTAGCAGCCAAAAAACAGCTAAATCATAGCTTGGTTTCTGCTGTAATAGTGTAAGTCACTCTGTGAATCAAACTATTATCACATTTCAGTGTATAGTGTGCGTGAACAGCGCCTTCAGATCACTGCTGTTTCTATAATGGCGATCGCCATTTTTTTTTTTTTTTTCTTGTCTTCCTTCCCTAAGTGCGCGCGTCTTGTGGGGCGGGCCAGCATGTCAGCCAATCACAGACACACACACAGCTAAGTTGACTTTGAGCCAGAGAAGCAACGGCATGTGTGATAGGATCTGCATGTCACATGTCCCTGCATTATAAAACCGGACATTTTCTTCACGGACGCCATTATCTGCCTTCTGCGTCTTTGGTGTCAGACATCACTGTCGCAGCTCCGTCCTCCTGAGTCCTATAGCCGATACAGCTGTATGCGCTGCATACACAGCGTTAGACAGCATAGGGAGAGCACTTTATAGCAGTCCTTTTAAGGGCTCAAACCGGCAGGGTCAAAGAGCCATAGGTGACAGGTCCTGCAAACAGCAACAGCATCTGTGTAGCCAAGGTCAGGGATTTCCTCCCTGCATTTCACCATTAGGAGGGAATAGAAAGGCAGGCTTCCATTCCTCTACCCAGAGCACCACAATCCTGCCACTGTACCCTCCTGTCCTCTGCACACTCCAACTCATTATAACTAAGCCATTATACTAGCAAACACTCAGTGTACCTAGTGGCATCCTATCTGTGGCTATTGGACTTTGCTATAGTCCCACTAGTGCAAAGACATTTGCAGAGCACGTCTGCCTGCATTGCACACTCCAACTTTTTTAAACTAAGCAATTTTACTAGCAAACACTCAGTGTACCTAGTGGCATCCTATACGTGGCTATTGGACTTTGCTATAGTCCCACTAGTGCCAAGACATTTGCAGAGCGCATCTGCCTGCGTTGCACACTCCAACTAATTTTAACTTAGCCATTATACTAGCAAACACTCAGTGTACCTAGTGGCATCCTATACGTGGCTATTGGACTTTGCTATAGTCCCACTAGTGCCAAGACATTTGCAGAGCGCATCTGCCTGCGTTGCACACTCCAACTAATTATAAGTAAGCCATTATACTAGCAAACACTCAGTGTACCTAGTGGCATTCTATACGTGGCTATTGGACCTTGCTATAGTCCCACTAGTGCCAAGACATTTGCAGAGCGCATCTGCCTGCGTTGCACACTCCAACTAATTATAAGTAAGCCATTATACTAGCAAACACTCAGTGTACCTAGTGGCATCCTATCTGTGGCTATTGGACTTTGCTATAGTCCCACTAGTGCCAAGACATTTGCAGAGCGCATCTGCCTGCGTTGCACACTCCAACTAATTATAAGTAAGCCATTATACTAGCAAACACTCAGTGTACCTAGTGGCATCCTATACGTGGCTATTGGACCTTGCTATAGTCCCACTAGTGCCAAGACATTTGCAGAGCGCATCTGCCTGCGTTGCACACTCCAACTAATTATAAGTAAGCCATTATACTAGCAAACACTCAGTGTACCTAGTGGCATCCTATACGTGGCTATTGGACCTTGCTATAGTCCCACTAGTGCCAAGACATTTGCAGAGCGCATCTGCCTGCGTTGCACACTCCAACTAATTATAAGTAAGCCATTATACTAGCAAAAACTCAGTGTACCTAGTGGCATCCTATCTGTGGCTATTGGACTTTGCTATAGTCCCACTAGTGCAAAGACATTTGCAGAGCACGTCTGCCTGCATTGCACACTCCAACTTTTTTAAACTAAGCAATTTTACTAGCAAACACTCAGTGTACCTAGTGGCATCCTATATGTGGCTATTGGACTTTGCTATAGTCCCACTAGTGCCAAGACATTTGCAGAGCGCATCTGCCTGCGTTGCACACTCCAACTAATTTTAACTTAGCCATTATACTAGCAAACACTCAGTGTACCTAGTGGCATCCTATACGTGGCTATTGGACTTTGCTATAGTCCCACTAGTGCCAAGACATTTGCAGAGCGCATCTGCCTGCGTTGCACACTCCAACTAATTATAAGTAAGCCATTATACTAGCAAACACTCAGTGTACCTAGTGGCATCCTATACGTGGCTATTGGACCTTGCTATAGTCCCACTAGTGCCAAGACATTTGCAGAGCGCATCTGCCTGCGTTGCACACTCCAACTAATTATAAGTAAGCCATTATACTAGCAAACACTCAGTGTACCTAGTGGCATCCTATACGTGGCTATTGGACTTTGCTATAGTCCCACTAGTGCCAAGACATTTGCAAAGCGCATCTGCCTGCGTTGCACACTCCAACTAATTATAAGTAAGCCATTATACTAGCAAACACTCAGTGTACCTAGTGGCATCCTATACGTGGCTATTGGACCTTGCTATAGTCCCACTAGTGCCAAGACATTTGCAGAGCGCATCTGCCTGCGTTGCACACTCCAACTAATTATAAGTAAACCATTATACTAGCAAACACTCAGTGTACCTAGTGGCATCCTATCTGTGGCTATTGGACTTTGCTATAGTCCCACTAGTGCCAAGACATTTGCAGAGCGCATCTGCCTGCGTTGCACACTCCAACTAATTATAAGTAAGCCATTATACTAGCAAACACTCAGTGTACCTAGTGGCATCCTATACGTGGCTATTGGACTTTGCTATAGTCCCACTAGTGCCAAGACATTTGCAGAGCGCATCTGCCTGCGTTGCACACTCCAACTAATTATAAGTAAGCCATTATACTAGCAAACACTCAGTGTACCTAGTGGCATACTATACGTGGCTATTGGACTTTGCTATAGTCCCACTAGTGCCAAGACATTTGCAGAGCGCATCTGCCTGCGTTGCACACTCCAACTAATTTTAACTTAGCCATTATACTAGCAAACACTCAGTGTACCTAGTGGCATCCTATACGTGGCTATTGGACTTTGCTATAGTCCCACTAGTGCCAAGACATTTGCAGAGCGCATCTGCCTGCGTTGCACACTCCAACTCATTATAACTAAGTTGCATTGTCAGGGATATTTATTCTTTATTATTCTGCTGTTAATAAAGCTAGACCACCACTGCAATCTTCACCACCTCTCAATTTTTACTACCACATTTTCAGTCCACAATCTTGTCGCAATCAACATGAGTGGCAAAATGACAGATGCTGGTGGAAAGGGGAAGAGGCGTGGTGGAAAAGGCAAAAAAGGTTTTGTCTGTGGGGAAAGTGCAGCAGCACTGAATACACGTTCAGAGACAACGCTGGCAGCTGGACACGACAAAATCTCCAAGGCGTAACTGGAGAGCTCTGGCCATTTTTCTAGGTTTGAAGCCCAAAAGGAGCAAGGCTCCAGTTGCACAGTCATGGCATCGATGTTCATTTGGAGATACTCCTGTATCATCCTCTCCAGCCGTTGAGTATGTGTCAGACTTGTTGTCTCTGGTGGCCTTGCAAAAGAGGGTCTAAAAAAATTATGAAAAGATTCCATAAAATTGCTGTTACCGGCACCAGATACGGTCCTACTGGTACGGGTAGACTGTTGAAGATGACGAGACCGTCCCATGTTTGTCAAGTTACAACTGGGAGATTCCCTCCCTGCACCTGCACGGTTGTTTGGTGGAAAAGCCGAGCTAAGATCGAGTAACAGCTTCTGCTGATACTCCTGCATACGTGCGTCCCTTTCTATGGCTGGAATTATGTCACAAAATTTGGACTTGTACCGGGGATCTAATAGTGTGGCAATCCAGTAGTCATCATCACTTCTAATTTTGACAATACGACTGTCATGTTGGAGGTAGTGCAACAAAAAGGCACTCATGTGTCTTGCGCAGCCATGCGGACCAAGTCCACGCTGTGTTTGTGGCATAGAGGTGCTACCCGTTCTTTCTTCCTCTGACATCTCCCCCCAACCTCTTTCAACTGAAATTTGACCAAGGTCTCCCTCATCCGCTGAGTCTTCCATGTCCATGGACAGTTCGTCCTCCATTTCTTCATGTTCTCCTGCACCTTGCTCAACATTTCGCCTGCTACTATGCGCCCTTGTCGATCCCTGTTCCCCATGGTCCCATGCCTGCTGCGTTGGTGATGATGAACGTCTGGACCTTGGTGATGTTGTTGTCCCTTGCGCATATGAATCCTCCTGTAGTTCCTCCCCTTCATGTTGTCCCACCCCCTGACTCCGAATAGTGTTTAGCGTGTGCTCCAGCATGTAAATGACTGGAATCGTCATGCTGATAATGGCATTGTCAGAGCTAAACATATTCGTCGCCATGTCGAAACTGTGCAGAAGGGTGCATAGGTCCTTGATCTGAGACCACTCCATCAGGGTGATCTGCCCCACCTCTGCATCTCGTTGGCCCAGGCTATACGTCATGACGTATTGCACCAGGGCTCTGCGGTGCTGCCACAGTCGCTGTAACATGTGGAGAGTTGAATTCCAGCGTGTCGCCACATCGCATTTCAGGCGATGAACCGGCAGGCCGAAAGACTTCTGGAGCGATGCAAGTCGCTCTGCTGCGGCGCTTGAACGGCGGAAGTGAGCTGACAGTTTTCGTGCCCTGTTCAGAAGGCCATCTAGGCCGGGATAGTGTGTTAAAAATTGCTGGACGACAAGGTTCAACACGTGAGCCATACAAGGTACGTGTGTCACAATGCCCAGGCGAAGTGCCGCACCCAGGTTTGCAGCATTGTCGCACACGGCCTTACCAGGCTGCAGGTTGAGTGGAGACAACCATTTATTAAACTCGGACCGCAGAGCTGACCACAACTCCTCAGCTGTGTGACTCTTATTCCCAAGACATGTCAAGCTAAAGACCGCCTGATGCCGTTGCGCTCTGCTGCCAGCATAGTAATGAGGCGTGCGTGATTCCTTCTGCGCAGTGAGAACGCTGGTGGCCTGACCAGGCAGGCTTGGGGCGGAGGTGGAGGACCCAGATGAGGTGGAGGATGCAGAAGCTGTGGCGGAACTTGGACAGACAGAGGATTGACACACAAGTCGTGGGGACGGCAAGACTTGTGCAGCAGACCCTTCACCATCTATCACCATAGTTACCCAGTGCCCAGTCAGCGACATGTAACGTCCCTGTCCATGCTTACTGGTCCAAGTATCGGTGGTGAAATGCACCCGTTCACACACAGAGTTTCTCAAGGAAGCGGTGATGTTGTGTGCGACATGCTGGTGTAGCACGGGCACACCTTTCTTAGAGAAGTAGTGGCGACTAGGCATCTGGTACTGGGGCACAGCGACAGACATAAGGTCTCTAAAATCCTGTGTGTCCACTAGGCGGAAAGGCAGCATTTCGGTAGCCAACAGCTTACAGAGGGATAGAGTCAACCTCTTAGCTTTGTCATGGGTCGGAGGAAGTGGCCTTTTATTTGACCACATCTGAGGGACAGAGATCTGGCTGCTGTGTGTAGACGGTGTTGAGTAGGGTGTCCCTGGAAAAATGCAGGTTTGTGAGGAAAGTGCAGGCGGAGACATGATGTTGCCTTCATCCAACGTTGGTGCTATCGATGTCTGAGAGAGCTGTACACACTCACTTGTTTCCCCTTCCAAACCAACTGACGACCTTACAAGCAAACTGCCTGTTGCGGTTACAGTGGTGGAAGTTTGGCGTGGAAAAACAGGTGTGACAGCTGTCCCCACAGTCCTAGAAGATGAAGAGCGCGCGGATGCACTGGAAGGGGCGGGCGGTGGATGGTTCGCTCTTGCAGCATTGCAGCACAGTGAGCTTCCCACCGGGACCTATGATATTTATTCATGTGACGATTCATGGAAGAAGTTGTCAAACTGCTGAGGTTTTGACCTCTACTAAGAGAATCATGACAAATTTTACATATCACATGATTTGGGCGATCTTTTTCTATGTCAAAAAAGGACCAGGCTAGGCAAGGCTTAGAGGCCATGCGACCTGTTGATCCACCCCGAATAATGCTCATAGGCAGAGTGGTGGCTGAGGATGCAGTTGTAGACGTGCTACCAGTGCTCCGACTCTGTCCAGGAAGGCGCAAGGTAACTTCGTCGTCGGTTGCATCCTCCTCCACCGCCTCTGTTGACCTCCTCGAGTGCCTGACTGGGGGTTGACAGTAGGTGGGATCTAGAACTTCATCATCAATTGTTGTGTTTGCACTCCCCTCCCCCTCAGACCGAGCCTCTTCTTGCCCTGACCGAATATTTAAGTTGTCATCCCAATCGGGTATCTGCGTCTCATCTTCATCAGTATGTTCCTCATTGTCTATAACCACAGGTGTTACAGTTTGTGACAAAGGGTCAACATTATGCTCAGAATCTTGGTCCTCACGGCCTGAATCAGAGTCACAAAGGTTCTGGGCATCACTGCAGACCATTTCCTGTTCTGTACTCACTGTAGCTTGGGAGCAGACCTCTGATTCCCAGGCTATAGTGTGACTGAACAGCTCTGCAGACTCAGCCATCTCAGTTCCACCATACTGTGCAGGGCTGATGGAGACTTCAGAGCTGGGAGAAATCAAGTGTGATTGGGATGACAACTCAGAGGACTGGTGTTTTTTGGATGCGGTACTTGAAGTGGCTGAGAGGGCACTTGTTGGACCACTTGAGATCCATTCAAGCATTTTCCTTTTTTGCCCATCATCTACCTTTCTTCCTGTTGTTCGTGTCCGTAAAAAAGGGAGCACATCGGATTGTCCACGGTAAGTAGTAGACATCTTACTTTTGCTGGTAGATGGTCTATCTTCAGCAGATGATAATGGAGCTTTGCCACTTTCCCCACAGACAAAACCTTTTTTGCCTTTTCCACCACGCCTCTTCCCCTTTCCACCAGCATCTGTCATTTTGCCACTCATGTTGATTGCGACAAGATTGTGGACTGAAAATGTGGTAGTAAAAATTGAGAGGTGGTGAAGATTGCAGTGGTGGTCTAGCTTTATTAACAGCAGAATAATAAAGAATAAATATCCCTCACAATGCAACTTAGTTATAATGAGTTGGAGTGTGCAACGCAGGCAGATGCGCTCTGCAAATGTCTTGGCACTAGTGGGACTATAGCAAAGTCCAATAGCCACGTATAGGATGCCACTAGGTACACTGAGTGTTTGCTAGTATAATGGCTAAGTTAAAATTAGTTGGAGTGTGCAACGCAGGCAGATGCGCTCTGCAAATGTCTTGGCACTAGTGGGACTATAGCAAAGTCCAATAGCCACGTATAGGATGCCACTAGGTACACTGAGTGTTTGCTAGTATAATGGCTTACTTATAATTAGTTGGAGTGTGCAACGCAGGCAGATGCGCTCTGCAAATGTCTTGGCACTAGTGGGACTATAGCAAAGTCCAATAGCCACGTATAGGATGCCACTAGGTACACTGAGTGTTTGCTAGTATAATGGCTAAGTTAAAATTAGTTGGAGTGTGCAACGCAGGCAGATGCGCTCTGCAAATGTCTTGGCACTAGTGGGACTATAGCAAAGTCCAATAGCCACGTATAGGATGCCACTAGGTACACTGAGTGTTTGCTAGTATAATGGCTTACTTATAATTAGTTGGAGTGTGCAACGCAGGCAGATGCGCTCTGCAAATGTCTTGGCACTAGTGGGACTATAGCAAAGTCCAATAGCCACGTATAGGATGCCACTAGGTACACTGAGTGTTTGCTAGTATAATGGCTTACTTATAATTAGTTGGAGTGTGCAACGCAGGCAGATGCGCTCTGCAAATGTCTTGGCACTAGTGGGACTATAGCAAAGTCCAATAGCCACAGATAGGATGCCACTAGGTACACTGAGTGTTTGCTAGTATAATGGCTTACTTATAATTAGTTGGAGTGTGCAACGCAGGCAGATGCGCTCTGCAAATGTCTTGGCACTAGTGGGACTATAGCAAGGTCCAATAGCCACGTATAGGATGCCACTAGGTACACTGAGTGTTTGCTAGTATAATGGCTTACTTATAATTAGTTGGAGTGTGCAACGCAGGCAGATGCGCTCTGCAAATGTCTTGGCACTAGTGGGACTATAGCAAAGTCCAATAGCCACGTATAGGATGACACTAGGTACACTGAGTGTTTGCTAGTATAATGGCTTACTTATAATTAGTTGGAGTGTGCAACGCAGGCAGATGCGCTCTGCAAATGTCTTGGCACTAGTGGGACTATAGCAAGGTCCAATAGCCACGTATAGGATGCCACTAGGTACACTGAGTGTTTGCTAGTATAATGGCTAAGTTAAAATTAGTTGGAGTGTGCAACGCAGGCAGATGCGCTCTGCAAATGTCTTGGCACTAGTGGGACTATAGCAAAGTCCAATAGCCACGTATAGGATGCCACTAGGTACACTGAGTGTTTGCTAGTAAAATTGCTTAGTTTAAAAAAGTTGGAGTGTGCAATGCAGGCAGACGTGCTCTGCAAATGTCTTTGCACTAGTGGGACTATAGCAAAGTCCAATAGCCACAGATAGGATGCCACTAGGTACACTGAGTTTTTGCTAGTATAATGGCTTACTTATAATTAGTTGGAGTGTGCAACGCAGGCAGATGCGCTCTGCAAATGTCTTGGCACTAGTGGGACTATAGCAAGGTCCAATAGCCACGTATAGGATGCCACTAGGTACACTGAGTGTTTGCTAGTATAATGGCTTACTTATAATTAGTTGGAGTGTGCAACGCAGGCAGATGCGCTCTGCAAATGTCTTGGCACTAGTGGGACTATAGCAAGGTCCAATAGCCACGTATAGGATGCCACTAGGTACACTGAGTGTTTGCTAGTATAATGGCTTACTTATAATTAGTTGGAGTGTGCAACGCAGGCAGATGCGCTCTGCAAATGTCTTGGCACTAGTGGGACTATAGCAAGGTCCAATAGCCACGTATAGGATGCCACTAGGTACACTGAGTGTTTGCTAGTATAATGGCTTACTTATAATTAGTTGGAGTGTGCAACGCAGGCAGATGCGCTCTGCAAATGTCTTGGCACTAGTGGGACTATAGCAAAGTCCAATAGCCACAGATAGGATGCCACTAGGTACACTGAGTGTTTGCTAGTATAATGGCTTACTTATAATTAGTTGGAGTGTGCAACGCAGGCAGATGCGCTCTGCAAATGTCTTGGCACTAGTGGGACTATAGCAAGGTCCAATAGCCACGTATAGGATGCCACTAGGTACACTGAGTGTTTGCTAGTATAATGGCTTACTTATAATTAGTTGGAGTGTGCAACGCAGGCAGATGCGCTCTGCAAATGTCTTGGCACTAGTGGGACTATAGCAAGGTCCAATAGCCACGTATAGGATGCCACTAGGTACACTGAGTGTTTGCTAGTATATATGGCAAAATTATAGATGGAAAGCGAGAAGGGGAGGGGGGGAGAGAGGAGGCTGTAATTGACTACAAGGGTATGAGTTATGAGTGATCATAGGGATAGTGTTACATAAGTGGAAATACCTATGGAGGACCGGATGTGTAAGCGCATACCTTATACAAACCTATAGAGTGCTGATGGGTGAGAGTGTGATGTTAGATATAAGACATCCTATAGTGAATAGTGAGCCGTAATCAAGTGCAACAGGGATATTTCACGTGACTATGGGAACATGGAAGGTAAAGAAAGGGGAGAAAAAACTGTTAGACAAGGTAATCAGACATAATGTAACCAGTTGATTAGACATGACAAACATGACAAATAAAAAACAAGGAAGAATGGAACTCCATACATAGTGGAACCATATATAGTGTGAACACGAAAAAGAACCGGGCGTTAGAAAAAATGTGCACGGCCCAATGAATCAAGTCGGTTCTTCATATTCATGGTTTAAGCCCTTGGGTTCCAACGTGCCCAGAGTATATATCCAGAAAGATTCCCTTTCTTTGAGCTTCCTAATTCTATTGCCTCCTCTGCGTATGGCTGGGACATGTTCGATGACTTGGAATCTTAATTGGGCCACTGTGTGATTATGCGTCACAAAATGGTGTGGGACTGGTAATAGAATCTGCTTACAATGTATTGTTGACTTGTGCTTAGCACAAAAAAAGGGAATCTTTCTGGATATGTACTCTGGACACATTAAAACCCAAGGGCTTAAACCGTGAATATGAAGTACAGACTTGATTCATTGGGCCGTGCACCATGTCACCATGTGTGCAATTGCATTGTCCAATGGCTCACAATGGTTATGCGTTTTCATTGGATGGATAATCGAAGCCATGTTTTTTTCCTTTCTCTTGGGTTTGTTGTGTGAGTAGCCTATAGGATTAAGTTAGTTACCGCAGGCAGTGGATTTAGCTTCCTGTCTTTGGTCCAGTGGTAGATTGATTGTTTGGTCTATGAGCTGTTATGGGTTTTAATCCAGGTGAATGCCCATGGGCTGCCTATAACTGTGTGAAATATGTAGTTTTACTGGGCTGGGATGAGAGAATCCATCGAAGCATGGTGTAGGGATTGTGGTTCCTGTGTGCTAAGAAGAAAGGCTAGCACCAGCCAGAAAGCCCCATTACAGCCAATAATCAACCGCTAGCCGCTGGAACTCGTTGCTCTAGATCATGTCAAACTCTCACCAAGCAGGAATAGATACATTAGCCCACCATCCCACCCAAAGAGCAACTTCTGCTGCGCAGCTGGCTTTCTAGGCAGCAGCGCTATTGTGATGTAAGCGGGGGACATTGTGACAAGCCAGTGTTCCGTCACTTCATGTTGTGCACTGTTCAAACGGAAAATACATCAACAGGCAGACTACAGAAAAGCTTACTGACAAAGGATAGAGAGGGGCTTTCTCAGAGGGCTTTTTACAGTTTGTCTATTCCCAATTAGCCGTTTAAGTATGCTTAATGAAAGTACTAATTCTTTCATAGGCCACCCATTCTTAGTATTTGACGTTCCTTATATTGCGGTATCAGGCTTCGCAGCAGGTTGCAAAACATTCATCACCCATGACTGTCCCCAATTGGGCTCAGAAGCTAAATGTCTATCATGACCTCTCTTTTTGAAAGTCCAAGAGCAAGCAAACTCTTCCTCCAGGAGAGGGAGCCAACAGATCACTAAAGACATCATCATTGCTCAAAGAAAACACCGAAAAACAATGGAAGCTTTAATTGGAGTGGAATCTGATAGACAGCACCTGATGCCAAGTCTGCATCTTCTAACACCTGCAGTCACTGCAGCAGCTGAATCCAATGTGTCCAAAAGGGATCTATTCTATTCAATTGCAAATGATCTAGATAAGACTGAGAATAAGATACTGCACGGGACATAGCAGAGTTGGTCAAGTTGAGTGGAGATGAGTTTGCTATTTGGCACAGCTTTTGCATCAATAAAGCAAGTAAAAGGTGTGAAAGATAAAAAAAAAGGGTGAAAGTGTGAAAAGTGAATTGGCCAAATTGAGGTGCATATAAAGTTTTTGCTTTCTTTCAATTCACTAATGGGGCTCATTTGAATCAGGTGAATTGAGTTCTGCTTTTGGAAACTCGGTTAAGAAGGGGTGCACCGGTCCTGGAGGTACTGCAATACCAGGTCAATGCGTGGAGTGGACAGAGCAAGATTTTTTCCATCTCCTTGTTCTAAAAATCCATTTAATATATGGTCCCTAGAGAGGGGACGTATCAGATATTAAACTGATAAGAACAGATTTAATTTTTTTTTTTTCTGTTTATCAGTAGGACTTCAAAATAACAAAGGTGATCGCCTCCCGTTGCCTGGGAACCGTCCAGGCACAAGAGGGCTATGTGTCACCAGAAGGCACACACACTCCCTCAAGGCCGGCAGACGTGCAATCCCAGGCACCTTCCAGTACCGACCAAGGTAGCGTCCTCCGAAACTACACTTGATCTTAGCCAAAAGGCCGAGAAGCTATAACCCGAATTGGTTACGGCCTTGAGTGGCACCCTGGCCTATACCGGACACATCTTAGGGAGAGGGAGACAAACCCACGCCTACAGAAGACATTTTGTCACCCAAGCCAAACCCTTGAAAAGGCTGTTTTGCAGAGCAAAAACAAGGAGAATGGTGCTTTTTGCAGCCGCCGCCCACTGCAATGAATCTGAATAACTCCTCCTTTTGGGCACAAGCACCTCCCCCCCCCCTTGCAGTCTTTCCAATTCATGATACAAAAAGACGGACGGACAGGACAGGACAGGACCATCTGCCTGACTTTCCGTCACTGCCACCCTTTGCCATCCTTGCCCGTAGAAAGCCCTTTCATCATCCCCAAACCCTAATCTTTTCCCTTCCCTTCCCAGCTGCGTCTCACTCCCTTTCATTAGGAAGTGAGCGCAGCCTTTTCTCCGTTCTGCACATGCGCGACGTTAAACACAAATGCGCAGGTGTGCGTTCCATTAGCCTCACTGCATTCCACTCCCATACAGGAAGTGGGCACAGCTATTACTACGGTCGCACATAAAAGAACCCACGGCCACCACTGCACATAGCTGACTCCACCACAGGACACCCACTTCTACACCAACGCAGGTAAGACAGGATCGGCACCTCTATGCTCCCGTTACAATCAGGCTCAGTCACCATGTGATAACGCTCTCAACTCTTTAGTTGCAGGCTCCCCTTGCTTCACCTCCACTGGCTGTGCTGCCATTTCCTCTCCCACCTGGAAGGTATACTTTATTCCACTATTTTCCTGTTTCTCTCTTCCCCCTTTTCCCATAACCTACTTTTATCTGCATTTATGGGGTATCTATATGCTATTTACATCATAGTTTTATTCATTAATATGGAAGGGAAGAGTGCCCATGAGAGTGTTGAACTGCGGAGAGCAAAAGATTAAGCTGCTCCGATTTGCCACCATTGATAAGCTGTTCTCAGTAGATACACATGCTATCCAAACAGCAGTATCCACCATTGCTTCAGCCCACCCATTCAGTGACAGCTCACCAAGTCAGCCAGAGGAGTGGTGTAAGGAATTACACGTAGGCACTGACTCCACACCTTCACATCACAAGAAGGGGGTCTACAGGCTAGTGCAAGAATACGAGCAAGTCTTCAGCAAACATCCGCTAGACTTTTGAAAAATAAAAGGGGTCAAACACTACATCCCCACAAGTGCACACCCACCCATCAAAGAGAGATATAAGCCAAATCTACCTGCACATTACCAGTGTACCAAGGACATGTTGAGCAACATGAAGGAGGCTGGGGTTATCCGTGACAGTTGTAGCCTCTGGGCAGCTCCGTTGGTCCTGTTAAAGAAGAAGGACAGCACCACTCCCCTGTATTGAGGAATAGCTAGCTGCATTGACAACTGCAAATTATTTTTCTACCCTTGATCTCACTAGTCACTATTGGCAAGTGTCCGTTGCTGAGGCAGACCGGGAGAAGACCGCCTTTGCCACCCCGATGGGTCTCTGCGAGTTCAAAAGCATGCCCTTCGAGCTGTGCAATTTGCCAGGAACCTTCCAGAGGCTGATGGAATGCTGCTTGGGACACCGAAACTTTGAAACGGTACTGCTATACCTTTATGATGTTATTGTTTATTCTAACGCAAACAAGATTTTAGGGTGTATAAAAAGGGAGATTAGATCCGATGATCCCAACGTATTGTTACCCCTCTATAAATCACTTGTAAGGCCACATCTGGAATATGGGGTAAAGTCCTGAGCAGGTTGATAACCATTGGTTTGAGCATGGTAGGGTGTAGTACGCATCTTCCTGCATCGGTAAAAGCTGCAGAAGTCCTTGAAGATTTCCGCTTCAAAGGCAGTGCCTTGATCTGTGAGGACTCTCTCTGAGTAGCCATGAGGTCTGCATAAGTGTGCTTGGAAGACCTTCGCTGCAGTATGGGCCATTAGATCTTTGACTTGTACCACAACCATAAATCTCGAGTAGTTGTCTACCATCGTAAGTGCATACGTGAGCTCACCTCGATATTCTGCAACAAAACTCCCTTTTTCGATTTCAGTTTCAGCAAACACTCCTCTTCCTGTAGAAAATATTTATCATTACCTAAGACAGTCATTCTAATGCATGACAATATTAAGGCAATTTAGTTAAAACTTGTTTTAACTCACCTTTAAGGGGATTGATGTATTTCATGGTCAATCCAGGTTTGTCAGTGATGGCACTGACATAATGTATGGCGTCTTTTTTGGGCGTTATCCTTTGCCTTTTCATTGTGAAAATCCAGTTGCCTATATCAAAGCAAATTCTACTACTTGTAAAGTATGCAGAAAATGAAATGTAGAACATATAACATCAACTGCTTAGGAACGCATCATAGGTTAGTACTTAAAAGGATATTGTCATGTTCTAGTCATAATGCAAGCTGGACATTTTTCATGTTACCCTGTAATCGCCGGCCTGTTCTAATGCTCACAAGCCAAGATATAGGCTCAGCTGCTAAGGCTTCCCTCTGCCTTCTGAATGAAAATTGAATATGTCTGGCTCACTGTGTATATAGCAGGTGCTCAGAAAAAATAAGAGTCAATTCAATAGAAATAGCTCTGGCACACTATAGTGATCAATAACGTAAGAAAAGAACTCTTAGAATGCTGAAAATTCTTTATTTGTGCAAAAGGATAATTCATCCAACGTTTCGAGCTTGTTTTTAGGTCTTTATCAAGGATAAAGTTATCTAAGATCATAAAGGGTTACAAAACCATATAAACACGTAATTAGTACATAGTACAACATAACAGTACAATATATTGCTACTTGAGAGTACAATGGGTCAAATGACCATGATGCACATACAAAAAAATTTTCCAAAGCCATAGTGAAAACATTTGTACTGAGGAAAGAAAATTTCCACATGACCTATCTGGAGAAACATTCTGGATCAAACAACCAAAAATAGTCAAGCAGGTAAATACACACCTATATGGATAACAGGATGATATGTGTTCAATTGTATAGCGTCATTGCCATTAAGGTACAAATGGAAAACTTGCAATCCTATATAGTGAAGGAAATGAACACATATCATATCAAAGAACACAGGAACATGGGTGTGAGAAAAACCTCAATGTTTATACTTTGTTCTTTATAATGGTGTGAACATGTATATGTCTCAGTACCTTATGAACTTGAGAATTCTAGTGAGTAGATGATGAAAGCCTATTCCAGAACTGGAATCGGTAAATAATTGTAGGTGGAATCTAAATGAAAAGATGGTACAAGTGTTATCATGACACTTGGGCTATAACACAATGGACCGTGTGACAAAGAAGAAAGGAGAGAAAGAAGAGGAAGAAAATGGAACTACCTGTAACATTACGTGATAGTCACTGGTAAGTATCACTTGACAATTCAGGTGAAAAAGGATTCCTTTATTAAAGGGTTCTCAGTCGCCTCAGGATCATGAAATACTAGGGTAAATGATATGAGAATGGGTAAGAAGCACCACTAAAGGAAATATGAGATGCAGGACATATATCTATAAACCCCTGAACTACATGATAGAAATAAAAAGAAGAAAAAAGAAAAAAAGGAAGAAAGAAGAACACATAGAATGCGGAAAGAGAATGGGTACAACTACCTGAGTTACTGCAGGGAGGCCCCTGGTAGGTATTGTGAGGGTTAGTGGAATTCCTTCACTGAAGGGTTCTCAGTTGCCTCAGGTTCGTGAAAAATGCTATAGACAAATAATGCCCGGAGAAAAGGGGTTCATATACAGCGAATAATGGTAATACAAGGTACATGTGTCCCATGTAATAGTATAAATATATATATATTGTACTAAGCTCTACACCAGAAATAGAAAGTAGTCCCTCTGCCTTCTGTCTAGGTGCCCTGAGTTATGTCCTGTAAACTGTCACAGTGACCTAGACACACATGTGTAGTAGGGGAATATCCCTGCTGAGATGCCAGTGCTAGAGCACTCGTTTGCTGTGGAGTTGAACGCTATGTGAGCAGTTCTTACCTTCAATGAGCAGAAGTCTCCTTTTTCAGATTTCAATATCTCTGTGGGTATCTGGCAGAAATATGGAATACTCTTTACTGCTAAGACCCTGTACACCACTCCCACTAAAGGGGGCTTTACACGCTGCGACATCGCTAATGCGGAGTCGTTGGGGTCACGGAATTTGTGACGCACATCCGGCCGCATTAGCGATGTTGCTGCGTGTGATACCGATGAGCGATTTTGCATCGTTGCAAAAACGTGCAAAATCGCTCATCGGTGACATGGGTCTCCATTCTCGATTATCGTTACTGCAGCAGTAACGATGTAGTTCGTCGCTCCTGCGGTAGCACACATCGCTCCGTGTGACACCGCAGAAACGAGGAACCTCTCCTTACCTGCCTCCCAGCCGCTATGAGGAAGGAAGGAGGTGGGCGGGATGTTCCGGCCACTCATCTCCGCCCCTCCGCTGCTATTGGGCGGTCGCTCAGTGACGTCGCTGTGACGCCGCACGGACCGCCCCCTTAGAAAGGAGGCGGTTCGCCGGACACAGCGACGTCGCCGGGCAGGTAAGTATGTGTGACGGGTCTGGTCGGTGTTGTGCGGCATGGGCAGCGATTTGCCCGTGTCGCGCAACAGATGGGGGCGGGTACCCACACTAGCGATATCGGGACCGATATCGCAGTGTGTAAAGTAGCCTTTAGTCACATGACCAAGACTGTATCTGTGTCCCTACAACACACTTGAGACAAATGTGTGTGTGAGCCTGCATTGTGGGGTATATATAATATATTATAGAGCTGGGAAGGATCATTCTAAGCAGTGAGCTGTTCCAGTATTTGTAGGAAAATACCCAGTAGAAGCATCAAACACAGCACCAATACCTCCCATCAGTATTCCACCACAGTGCCATGTAACCCATGCCCTACACTCCCATCTACACCAATACTATACAGGCACAAACTAGTATATCTGACTAAAATCCCCCAAAATATGAAGAACGGCCTATAGTTGAGTGTGGATATAAAATCTATGTGAGCAGAGCTAGAATAGAAATCACTGATCGCATTGAAGTCATTCTGACCATAAATCACCATGATATCAAGGTGAGGAGTTGTGTGTTACTGCTGGGAGGAAAGGGTTAACAGTGGAATATTAAGGTGCATTTCTGTGTGCAGTGTTACTAGTCAATGTAACAATTCAGTATGAGCTGCTCTTGGTGCCGGGGGAGGGAGATGCTCTCCTGAGCAAGATAGATGGGGAATGAACATGATATCTATATAGTGTAAGGCAGGGGGTCTCAAACCAGGTGATCATGTCTGATCAACTGGTTACATTATGTCTGATTACCTTGTCTAACAGTTTTTTCTCCCCTTTCTTTACCTTCCAGGTTCCCATAGTCACGTGAAATATCCCTGTTGCACTTGATTACGGCTCACTATTCACTATAGGATGTCTTATATCTAACATCACACTCTCACCCATCAGCACTCTATAGGTTTGTATAAGGTATGCGCTTACACATCCGGTCCTCCATAGGTATTTCCACTTATGTAACACTATCCCTATGATCACTCATAACTCATACCCTTGTAGTCAATTACAGCCTCCTCTCTCCCCCCTCCCCTTCTCCCTTTCCATCTATAATTTTGCCAGTACAATATTAGTTTACATTAGGCACACACTCACATATTCCTTTCCTTAGTGATTTATTGTAATTCACATTCACATACAATTCTCTATGCCTGCCCCATTACTACATTCATACCTACTTGACCCTATCCTGATACCCCTTGTCTCACCTTGTTGGTCCCTACACCTGTTATCATGTCCTTTCCTGTGTCTGTCTTGTCACACAACACATTTTAGCATATAACTTGTGCTCCTTATTACCTGTCCTGCCTATTAGAATTATGTCCATTATGTCCATGCATGGCCCAATGAATCAAGTCTGTACTTCATATTCATGGTTTAAGCCTTTGGGTTCCAATGTGCCCAGAGTATATATCCAGAAAGATTCCCTTTCTTTGAGCTTCCTAATTCTATTGCCTCCTCTGCGTATGGCTTGGACATGTTCGATGACTTGGAATCTTAATTGGATCACTGTGTGATTATGCGTCACAAAATGGTGTGGGACTGGTAATAGAATCTGCTTACAATGTATTGTTGACTTGTGTTTAGCTCAAAGAAAGAGAATCTTTCTGGATATGTACTCTGGGCACATTAGAACCCAAGGGCTTAAACCGTGAATATGAAGTAAAGACTTGATTCATTGGGCCGTGCACCATGTCACCAAGTGTCCAATTGCATTGTCCAATGGCTCACAATGGTTATGCGTTTTCATTGGATGGATAATCGAAGCCATGTTTTTTTCCTTTCTGTTGGGTTTGTTGTGTGAGTAGCCTATAGGATTAAGTTGGTTACTGCAGGCAGTGGATTTAACTTCCTGTCTTTGGTCCAGTGGTAGATGGATTGTCTGGTCTATGAGCTGTTATTGGTTTGAATGCAGGTGAATGCCCATGGGCTGCTTATGACTGTGTAAAATAGTATTGATTCATGATGGATTTCAGACTACATGTAGATATCTTCAGTCTTTCTATCCACATCATTTAAATGAACATTATCCATGCAGCTTGAAATTCATCCAATAAGAGAAGCAACCTTGTACAACCAATCTGATAAGGGCACAGTATATCCTAAGGGAAGGTTATGGCTATAAAAGGGGACTTCTTGGAGTCACCAGGTTGTTGATGGATGTTGCATGATCTAGTCTAAGCTCTTAGGAGCTGGCTAGGGGATCAGAACCAGGATGCCTTGTGGACTCGGTCTAGGGACTTTGGCTTCAACTAGAGGATCACTTGGCTACATGGCTTCAATCTAGGGGCTCCAATTCCGATTGGAGATCATAACCGCAATCTAGGGATTTCGACTCCGGCTGCCAGGATTATACCATATCATCATACCAGAGACTACTTAAGGAAGAAACCCAGGTTGGACAATTTTGTCACCTGGCTACAGACTTTGCAGACCTCAGCCAGCTTCCTAAATCTGGCGCTATTCTATTGTCGGTGGGTGCCCGACAAATTACACAGCTATGTAAAATTTTGGTTTATGAAACTTCAAATCCAGTGACTGATTATTATGTTTTCTAATGTCCTGATTTAAAAAAAAAAAAATATTTTTTTTAACCATCAAATATTGATTTTGTACAATCCATGTGTGAAGTTACATACAAGTGACATGAACAAGAAAAATACTTATTGTAACCAAAAATATTCACAATTTTATATATAAAATACATTTATTTATTGTACAGTCATTCTGCAACTTTATTAGAAATTTATTCTTGCACTTTTTCCTTTTCTCTAGATCCCCCTTTTCTCTTATAGAAGGCCTGTGGATCTTCTCTGTGAAGCATCCGGCAATCATGTTCACGTTTCATTTACTTTGGTATCGTCGTTCCATCTCCTTGATATTCCGATGAAAACCTTCTTGTTCTTCCCACCAGCACCAAGGTTTTCAGACAAGTAGTCCAAATAGGAATGTAAAAAATGTAACTTCAAATTCATTAGACAACCCAAGGCTTTGAAACGTTTCAGCATGTTCTCCACAATGGACTTAAATTTTGATTCTTTGTTGTTACCTAGAAACGTATTTATTGCTTCTTTCAAAGAGTCCCAAGCCCTTTTTTCAACAGTTTTCATTATTGTTTAAAACACGTCATCCTTCATTCATGGGTTTCTGAATATCCGAACCCACAAAAATGCTTTTGTGCTGCCCCTGTGCCAGCAGCCGCCGTTGGTCGGATCCAGACCTTCTAAGAGAGTGGCTCGACCCGGGGGTCTCGCGGACATGTCGAATAAAAGGAGGAATGTAGATGTATGGGCTAGGCCGTATTAAGTTTGTGACGCCACCAACGGTGTGTGGTGAGGTGGGACACCACCGCTGCCGTTATGGGATACCCGGGAGAGATGTAGTGGCAGCTGGATGTTAACCCCTCCGTGTGTAGGGATGATTGCCCCGGGGCCCAGTGTCTTTGTGCAGGGTATGGTGATGGCAAGGGCCGGCGCGCCTGAGCAAGCAGGGGGATGTTTGGTTACTCACAGTAAATGAATCACACGAGTCTTTCGGTAAACCAAAGGTGCTGGTGGCCTGCCGCCCCGGCCGGTTGCATTCAGGTCCCCCACCCAGGCTGGTGGTCGCTGTCCTTTACTCTGCACTTGTTTTTGTGTATGGTGGACTGCCTGGTCTGGAACTCAGGAGTCCGCTCCCGGCTGGATATGGCCGAAGGAGCCGTGCCCGCAGGCGCTGGCCCGTGGGATCTAAGGACCCTGGCGGTGGCCTTATCCCTATCAGTGGGCTGTTGTCTTCTTTGAGGGACTTTAGGTGGGATAGGACCTATAATCCTGCCCTCAATCATTTAATTAGCTAGGCCGCTGGTTTCGGTCCTGGCTTCAGGGTCCTAGGTGACTAGGGTTTCAGGTCGGCTGTGTGTTTCCTAAGTGAGGAAAGGTGTTGTGCGGGGGCCTATCTGTAACTACCTGGTTTTGCCAGGGCATCACACCTTCCTTCAGACTTGATTCTGACAGTCCCTGAAACTTGGTACACAGGTACTTAAACATCTCTCCTTCTTTCAGTAGCGCTTTCACAAACAGCTTCATCAGTCCAAGCTTACAGTGGAGTGGTGGCAAGAGAACTTTAGGTGGGATCAACTAAGCTTTATGCAACAATGTTCTTGAGTCCCGGTTACAAAGATGTTCTTGTTGGCCAATTTTTTTTGCTCCAGTGAAGAGTCCTAACCTGGCTTTCCAATTCACACAAAAAGCATGTGTTCTGCCTTCTTTTACGTAATGCTGTGAATCTCTAGCATACAGCTAAACCCTAGTTCACATTTCAAATAAACAGACTGTGGAGTTCAATAGCCTTGATTTATTAGCTGGTAACGTGAACTTGATTGCAGTATACATGGAATATACAGTGAATATAGGAATATCCAAGATGCAGTTGAAGACAGAATACGGTATATCCAAGATACTGTTTTATACGGGTAAAAACTATAACAAGAAAATGATTACAGTCAGTACAGTGTTAATACAGAGTTAACATAGCATAACAGTACATGAGATGCAGTTCTTACGAGAATGTAGGTGAAAGGTCACTGCATCTGCAATACATAGAAATCTTATCTAGACAAACAAGACAGGGATGACACTAAAGGTGTAGAAGTACAATGTACAATGCATTTACTACACTCTTCCATCTAGGATTCTATCACTAACACATGTAATTTGCTTTGCTCACCGGATTACACTAGGCAGGGGTGAATGTACAGAGAGGTAAGTCGGCATGTCCTTTCCTGACAAATCCAAAGAGAAAATGGCTGCAGGCTTCTTCTCAGCTCAGGGAGGCATTCCTTACCCAGAATACATTTAGCTTAAAGGGAAACTCAGCAATTCAAAAGAATAACAATGACCTCTAGGGGTTGTAACAGAAATTTCAATGAATGACTATTAGCAGGCTGCCATGAGGCAGAACAGCATGGGTATTTAATATATCCTCCTTGCTGCCCAAGAAGCAATGAGAACATTTTTAGACCACCACATATTGACCATCCATGCTCCTTGTAGTTAAGTTTCTTGAGAATAAAGTCTAAATTCTCACAGCTTTCTTCCAAGTGCATAGCATGTGTGACGCCCTGGACTAGCCAGGTAGTCACAAACACAAAATCACACACACCCCCTCCCCTGGATAGTCTACATCAGTCACACAAAATCCTTGTTGCCTCCTCCAGGGTCTGATGTCCACACCAGGTGGGGCGGAGCCAGGCGGTTGGCCCCACCCACCGAGGAGTTCACAGGCCTGGAGGCGGGAAAAAGCAGTTAGTTTAGTTTTGTAGTGGAAAGTGAGAGGACAGAAACTGTTAGTGTCTGGGTAGGAGCCCAGGCACTGTCAGCAAGGTCGGCAGACGGTGGTGGCCGTCTGCAGGAGGTGGTACAAGTCAGCTGAACCGTAGGACCGGGGACGGGCGGTGACCCGAGGGGAACTGAACCGGTGAGCGGATCTGTACCAAGCACAAAGGCAGGGCCATTGGACCCTGACCAGGCTAGGAGCCGCCGACAATGGTCAAATCCGAGAGTGACCGGAATCCCAGGGGTTCCCTAACACCCAAGACCCGACAGAAGGCAACCGTCCACACCGTGAGGATAAAAAGCCACCGCCATAGGCTAGAGATCCAAGGGCCAGCGCCTGCGGGCAAACGGGCTCCCTCGGTACGTACACCCCAGCCACCCAGCCTCCCCGTACCGCCACCGGGCCCCGGGATCACCAACCCCTACCCACGGAGGGGGAACCAACATCCTAGCTGCTCCCTGCCATCGCTCCCGGGATCCCCGTCACCAGCAGTGGTGGTGCCCATTATCACCACGACCTGTGGGTGACGTCACTAACTATCTCCCCAAACAAACCACCCCCTTTTCACTCGTGGGCGAGGAGCGCTGCTCGAGTCCCCGGATCTGGCCCTCCGCTCGAGCCACCGAGCAGCAGCAGCAGCAGAAGTCCCCGAACCCGAGCGTAGCGTGCGTGGCCCCTCTGCCCGCGACACATGCCCTACACACACTGAAGAATACTTACTGCCATTGAGCAGTAGCACAGCTTTCAGACTTTTTGGATGAAACAATGACGTGTCTCCACTCGCTCACATTGTACTTAATGTTACATTTTCCATCAGCACAGGAACATCGCTTGAATACACTAGAGCACCATCTTCAGAAAAGTATGGAGGGAATCTTTTCAGAATTCTAACCTTTTGGAAACCTATTGTCACGCTCTCCGGGTCCCCTGCTCTGCCCCCCGACTCACCTGCCACGCTCCCCGGCTTCCCTGCTTCGCTCCCCGGCTCCTCTGGCAGACATCCCCCGCTCCACGGTCTCCAGCCTCCACCACCTGCGGTCCCCAGGCGGCCCGGTCCCCGCTCCCGGCGCCCGTCGGCAGCCCTGCTCCAGGCCGGCTCCCCTGCTTCCTATACACCGCTCCCTGCCCTGGCTTCTGGCACCCGGGCCTCGCGCATGCGCATTAGGGCGCGCGCGCGGTCATTGACCCTCTCTTAAAGGGCCAGCGTCCACTGACAGGAAATTGAACACACAGGTACAGGGTATAAAGGGGTTTAATGTCCAAGTGGGCGGGGCCTGTTCTTCGTGTTTCCTAAGCTAGGAGTCAGGTCTCCTTGTGTCTCTGTGATATACTTACCTATCTCTCTTCTAGAGCCGCTCCTGCCTCGCCATCCGGTCCTGCCGATTCCCGAACCCCGAACGCTGACTATCTGCCATCCCGTCAGTCCGTACCATCTCTGATCCCTGTGGTGACCCGTCCTCTCGCTCCATCGGTTCCGGACTCTGCCTGACATCTCGGCCTCCGAACCTGAGCTCCGTCACCCGGACTACCATCAGTGACTCCGTGGTCCCAGGGACTTCTCCATTCCACTCTTTTGCACGGACTGTCCTGCTACCCGTAGTGCTCCGGCTACCGGACCCCTTGCCTTCATTAAGGTGTTCGGCCCAGTGGATCCACCTCCTGGGTCTGCCCGTCCACCTGGCCCTAACACCTATAGAATCAGTGTTTGTGAAAAAACTGTACGTGATGATATTTTTTCAATATTTTTACTGAGTCCAATGATCGAAAGTATGAAAAAAATCACATCTTTCAAAAATTTTTACCCTTGGAAACCTGTGTTATTATTACTATGCACGAGCCCTAAATTGTCTGAAAAACAACAAATATGCTGGTTGGATAGACCTTGACCCCACAATTCAACGGCCACAATTAAGGAGAAAAGTGCTAAGAGAGTTAAATTTGCCCCTGAAATAACCCATGATACGGGCCAAGGAGGGACACACCATTTTGATCCGAAAATAGCCCAACACCATGAGAGACGGGCAAATCCGTGAAAAGACAAAGTTCCAAGCTACAACTGACGCAGGATCTACAGCACATACGCCCATTGTAATTGTTCATGATTTCCGGCCACTACGCATTTCAGCCTTCAGGGACCTGGTAATTCGAATGCTATGTCCAGGAGTAGAGATGAGCGAACCGGTCCCGGTTCGGCTCGAGGTCGGTTCGCCGAACGGAGCTCCCGTTCGAGTTCGGCTCGTCGAACGTTCGACGAACCGAACTCGAGCCAATAGGAAACAATGGCAGGCAATCACAAACACAGTAAAACACCTAGAAAACACCCTCAAAGGTGTCCAAAAGGTGACAAACAACTCACAACACAACACAAACACATGGGAAAGTGACAAGGACATATACTCATGCGAAAACAAAACAGCTGGACAAGGAAAAAGAGGAGGACACACAGATATAGGCATGGCACGCCATTCTAAAATCATGTAAAACACCGCAAGGTGACTCCAAGCGGAGTCTCCCTTTTTTCCAAAAATTGGGCCCCACACACACCCACCCCTTCAGTGGCAGCAGTTGTGCCCCAGTTGTACACTTCACAGCTACATTTGCATCAAGCACATTCAAAAATACGCTATTCTTAACCGTCCCCAGGATGACACCGGGGTAGGTAGCAAAGTCTTTCCTGATCCCAGCTCTGTTCATCTTGGCTTCTTTTAAAAACACAGCAAGCAAGGGTTACTCCAAGCGGAGTCTCCCTTTTTTCCAAAAATTGGGCCACACAGACACCCACCCCATCAGTGGCAGCACTTGGGCCCTAGTTGCAAACAGGATGTTTTGATTTGCATCAAGCATTTTCAAAAATACGCCATAATTAACCGTCCCCAGGATGACACCGGGGTAGGTAGCAAAGTCTTTCCTGATCCCAGCTCTGTTCATCTTGGCTTCTTTTAAAAACACAGCAAGCAAGGGTTACTCCAAGCGGAGTCTCCCTTTTTTCCAAAAATTGGGCCAAACAGACACCCACCCCATCAGTGGCAGGACTTGGGCCCTAGTTGCAAACAGGATGTTTTGATTTGCATCAAGCACATTCAAAAATACGCCATTCTTATCCGTCCCCAGGATGACACCGGGGTAGGTAGATAAAGTCTTTGCTGACCCATGACTTGTTCATCTTGGCTTCTTTTAAAAACACAGCAAGCAAGGGTTACTCCAAGCGGAGTCTCCCTTTTTTCCAAAAATTGGGCCACACAGACACCCACCCCATCAGTGGCAGCACTTGGGCCCTAGTTGCAAACAGGATGTTTTGATTTGCATCAAGCACATTCAAAAATACGCCATAATTAACCGTCCCCAGGATGACACCGGGGTAGGTAGCAAAGTCTTTCCTGATCCCAGCTCTGTTCATCTTGGCTTCTTTTAAAAACACAGCAAGCAAGGGTTACTCCAAGCGGAGTCTCCCTTTTTTCCAAAAATTGGGCCACACAGACACCCACCCCATCAGTGGCAGCACTTGGGCCCTAGTTGCAAACAGGATGTTTTGATTTGCATCAAGCACATTCAAAAATACGCCATAATTAACCGTCCCCAGGATGACACCGGGGTAGGTAGCAAAGTCTTTCCTGATCCCAGCTCTGTTCATCTTGGCTTCTTTTAAAAACACAGCAAGCAAGGGTTACTCCAAGCGGAGTCTCCCTTTTTTCCAAAAATTGGGCCACACAGACACCCACCCCATCAGTGGCAGCACTTGGGCCCTAGTTGCAAACAGGATGTTTTGATTTGCATCAAGCACATTCAAAAATACGCCATTCTTATCCGTCCCCAGGATGACACCGGGGTAGGTAGATAAAGTCTTTGCTGACCCATGACTTGTTCATCTTGGCTTCTTTTAAAAACACAGCAAGCAAGGGTTACTCCAAGCGGAGTCTCCCTTTTTTCCAAAAATTGGGCCACACAGACACCCACCCCATCAGTGGCAGCACTTGGGCCCTAGTTGCAAACAGGATGTTTTGATTTGCATCAAGCACATTCCAAAATTCGCCATAATTAACCGTCCCCAGGATGACACCGGGGTAGGTAGCAAAGTCTTTCCTGATCCCAGCTCTGTTCATCTTGGCTTCTTTTAAAAACACAGCAAGCAAGGGTTACTCCAAGCGGAGTCTCCCTTTTTTCCAAAAATTGGGCCACACAGACACCCACCCCATCAGTGGCAGCACTTGGGCCCTAGTTGCAAACAGGATGTTTTGATTTGCATCAAGCACATTCAAAAATACGCCATAATTAACCGTCCCCAGGATGACACCGGGGTACGTAGCAAAGTCTTTCCTGATCCCAGCTCTGTTCATCTTGGCTTCTTTTAAAAACACAGCAAGCAAGGGTTACTCCAAGCGGAGTCTCCCTTTTTTCCAAAAATTGGGCCACACAGACACCCACCCCATCAGTGGCAGCACTTGGGCCCTAGTTGCAAACAGGATGTTTTGATTTGCATCAAGCACATTCAAAAATACGCCATAATTAACCGTCCCCAGGATGACACCGGGGTAGGTAGCAAAGTCTTTCCTGATCCCAGCTCTGTTCATCTTGGCTTCTTTTAAAAACACAGCAAGCAAGGGTTACTCCAAGCGGAGTCTCCCTTTTTTCCAAAAATTGGGCCCCACACACACCCACCCCTTCAGTGGCAGCAGTTGTGCCCCAGTTGTACACTTCACAGCTACATTTGCATCAAGCACATTCAAAAATACGCTATTCTTAACCGTCCCCAGGATGACACCGGGGTAGGTAGCAAAGTCTTTCCTGATCCCAGCTCTGTTCATCTTGGCTTCTTTTAAAAACACAGCAAGCAAGGGTTACTCCAAGCGGAGTCTCCCTTTTTTCCAAAAATTGGGCCACACAGACACCCACCCCATCAGTGGCAGCACTTGGGCCCTACTTGCAAACAGGATGTTTTGATTTGCATCAAGCACATTCAAAAATACGCCATAATTAACCGTCCCCAGGATGACACCGGGGTAGGTAGCAAAGTCTTTCCTGATCCCAGCTCTGTTCATCTTGGCTTCTTTTAAAAACACAGCAAGCAAGGGTTACTCCAAGCGGAGTCTCCCTTTTTTCCAAAAATTGGGCCACACAGACACCCACCCCATCAGTGGCAGCACTTGGGCCCTAGTTGCAAACAGGATGTTTTGATTTGCATCAAGCACATTCAAAAATACGCCATAATTAACCGTCCCCAGGATGACACCGGGGTAGGTAGCAAAGTCTTTCCTGATCCCAGCTCTGTTCATCTTGGCTTCTTTTAAAAACACAGCAAGCAAGGGTTACTCCAAGCGGAGTCTCTGTTTTTCCAAAAATTGGGCCCCACACACACCCACCCCTTCAGTGGCAGCAGTTGTGCCCCAGTTGTACACTTCACAGCTACATTTGCATCAAGCACATTCAAAAATACGCTATTCTTAACCGTCCCCAGGATGACACCGGGGTAGGTAGCAAAGTCTTTCCTGATCCCAGCTCTGTTCATCTTGGCTTCTTTTAAAAACACAGCAAGCAAGGGTTACTCCAAGCGGAGTCTCCCTTTTTTCCAAAAATTGGGCCACACAGACACCCACCCCATCAGTGGCAGCACTTGGGCCCTAGTTGCAAACAGGATGTTTTGATTTGCATCAAGCACATTCAAAAATACGCCATAATTAACCGTCCCCAGGATGACACCGGGGTAGGTAGCAAAGTCTTTCCTGATCCCAGCTCTGTTCATCTTGGCTTCTTTTAAAAACACAGCAAGCAAGGGTTACTCCAAGCGGAGTCTCCCTTTTTTCCAAAAATTGGGCCCCACACACACCCACCCCTTCAGTGGCAGCAGTTGTGCCCCAGTTGTACACTTCACAGCTACATTTGCATCAAGCACATTCAAAAATACGCTATTCTTAACCGTCCCCAGGATGACACCGGGGTAGGTAGCAAAGTCTTTCCTGATCCCAGCTCTGTTCATCTTGGCTTCTTTTAAAAACACAGCAAGCAAGGGTTACTCCAAGCGGAGTCTCCCTTTTTTCCAAAAATTGGGCCACACAGACACCCACCCCATCAGTGGCAGCACTTGGGCCCTAGTTGCAAACAGGATGTTTTGATTTGCATCAAGCACATTCAAAAATACGCCATAATTAACCGTCCCCAGGATGACACCGGGGTAGGTAGCAAAGTCTTTCCTGATCCCAGCTCTGTTCATCTTGGCTTCTTTTAAAAACACAGCAAGCAAGGGTTACTCCAAGCGGAGTCTCCCTTTTTTCCAAAAATTGGGCCACACAGACACCCACCCCATCAGTGGCAGCACTTGGGCCCTAGTTGCAAACAGGATGTTTTGATTTGCATCAAGCATATTCAAAAATACGCCATAATTAACCGTCCCCAGGATGACACCGGGGTAGGTAGCAAAGTCTTTCCTGATCCCAGCTCTGTTCATCTTGGCTTCTTTTAAAAACACAGCAAGCAAGGGTTACTCCAAGCGGAGTCTCCCTTTTTTCCAAAAATTGGGCCCCACACACACCCACCCCTTCAGTGGCAGCAGTTGTGCCCCAGTTGTACACTTCACAGCTACATTTGCATCAAGCACATTCAAAAATACGCTATTCTTAACCGTCCCCAGGATGACACCGGGGTAGGTAGCAAAGTCTTTCCTGATCCCAGCTCTGTTCATCTTGGCTTCTTTTAAAAACACAGCAAGCAAGGGTTACTCCAAGCGGAGTCTCCCTTTTTTCCAAAAATTGGGCCACACAGACACCCACCCCATCAGTGGCAGCACTTGGGCCCTAGTTGCAAACAGGATGTTTTGATTTGCATCAAGCACATTCCAAATCAACAAGCATTTACTCTCCCCAGGATGACACAGGGGTAGTAAATTCCTTCTGGATCCATGACTTGTTCATTTTGATGAACGTCAGTCTGTCCACATTGTCACTGGACAGACGCGTGCGCTTATCTGTCAGCACACACCCAGCAGCACTGAATACACGTTCAGAGACAACGCTGGCAGCTGGACACGACAAAATCTCCAAGGCGTAACTGGAGAGCTCTGGCCATTTTTCTAGGTTTGAAGCCCAAAAGGAGCAAGGCTCCAGTTGCACAGTCATGGCATCGATGTTCATTTGGAGATACTCCTGTATCATCCTCTCCAGCCGTTGAGTATGTGTCAGACTTGTTGTCTCTGGTGGCCTTGCAAAAGAGGGTCTAAAAAAATTATGAAAAGATTCCATAAAATTGCTGTTACCGGCACCAGATACGGTCCTACTGGTACGGGTAGACTGTTGAAGATGACGAGACCGTCCCATGTTTGTCAAGTTACAACTGGGAGATTCCCTCCCTGCACCTGCACGGTTGTTTGGTGGAAAAGCCGAGCTAAGATCGAGTAACAGCTTCTGCTGATACTCCTTCATACGTGCGTCCCTTTCTATGGCTGGAATTATGTCACAAAATTTGGACTTGTACCGGGGATCTAATAGTGTGGCAATCCAGTAGTCATCATCACTTCTAATTTTGACAATACGACTGTCATGTTGGAGGTAGTGCAACAAAAAGGCACTCATGTGTCTTGCGCAGCCATGCGGACCAAGTCCACGCTGTGTTTGTGGCATAGAGGTGCTACCCGTTCTTTCTTCCTCTGACATCTCCCCCCAACCTCTTTCAACTGAAATTTGACCAAGGTCTCCCTCATCCGCTGAGTCTTCCATGTCCATGGACAGTTCGTCCTCCATTTCTTCATGTTCTCCTGCACCTTGCTCAACATTTCGCCTGCTACTATGCGCCCTTGTCGATCCCTGTTCCCCATGGTCCCATGCCTGCTGCGTTGGTGATGATGAACGTCTGGACCTTGGTGATGTTGTTGTCCCTTGCGCATATGAATCCTCCTGTAGTTCCTCCCCTTCATGTTGTCCCACCCCCTGACTCCGAATAGTGTTTAGCGTGTGCTCCAGCATGTAAATGACTGGAATCGTCATGCTGATAATGGCATTGTCAGAGCTAAACATATTCGTCGCCATGTCGAAACTGTGCAGAAGGGTGCATAGGTCCTTGATCTGAGACCACTCCATCAGGGTGATCTGCCCCACCTCTGCATCTCGTTGGCCCAGGCTATACGTCATGACGTATTGCACCAGGGCTCTGCGGTGCTGCCACAGTCGCTGTAACATGTGGAGAGTTGAATTCCAGCGTGTCGCCACATCGCATTTCAGGCGATGAACCGGCAGGCCGAAAGACTTCTGGAGCGATGCAAGTCGCTCTGCTGCGGCGCTTGAACGGCGGAAGTGAGCTGACAGTTTTCGTGCCCTGTTCAGAAGGCCATCTAGGCCGGGATAGTGTGTTAAAAATTGCTGGACGACAAGGTTCAACACGTGAGCCATACAAGGTACGTGTGTCACAATGCCCAGGCGAAGTGCCGCACCCAGGTTTGCAGCATTGTCGCACACGGCCTTACCAGGCTGCAGGTTGAGTGGAGACAACCATTTATTAAACTCGGACCGCAGAGCTGACCACAACTCCTCAGCTGTGTGACTCTTATTCCCAAGACATGTCAAGCTAAAGACCGCCTGATGCCGTTGCGCACTGCTGCCAGCATAGTAATGAGGCGTGCGTGATTCCTTCTGCGCAGTGAGAACGCTGGTGGCCTGACCAGGCAGGCTTGGGGCGGAGGTGGAGGACCCAGATGAGGTGGAGGATGCAGAAGCTGTGGCGGAACTTGGACAGACAGAGGATTGACACACAAGTCGTGGGGACGGCAAGACTTGTGCAGCAGACCCTTCACCATCTATCACCATAGTTACCCAGTGCCCAGTCAGCGACATGTAACGTCCCTGTCCATGCTTACTGGTCCAAGTATCGGTGGTGAAATGCACCCGTTCACACACAGAGTTTCTCAAGGAAGCGGTGATGTTGTGTGCGACATGCTGGTGTAGCGCGGGCACACCTTTCTTAGAGAAGTAGTGGCGACTAGGCATCTGGTACTGGGGCACAGCGACAGACATAAGGTCTCTAAAATCCTGTGTGTCCACTAGGCGGAAAGGCAGCATTTCGGTAGCCAACAGCTTACAGAGGGATAGAGTCAACCTCTTAGCTTTGTCATGGGTCGGAGGAAGTGGCCTTTTATTTGACCACATCTGAGGGACAGAGATCTGGCTGCTGTGTGTAGACGGTGTTGAGTAGGGTGTCCCTGGAAAAATGCAGGTTTGTGAGGAAAGTGCAGGCGGAGACATGATGTTGCCTTCATCCAACGTTGGTGCTATCGATGTCTGAGAGAGCTGTACACACTCACTTGTTTCCCCTTCCAAACCAACTGACGACCTTACAAGCAAACTGCCTGTTGCGGTTACAGTGGTGGAAGTTTGGCGTGGAAAAACAGGTGTGACAGCTGTCCCCACAGTCCTAGAAGATGAAGAGCGCGCGGATGCACTGGAAGGGGCGGGCGGTGGATGGTTCGCTCTTGCAGCATTGCAGCACAGTGAGCTTCCCACCGGGACCTATGATATTTATTCATGTGACGATTCATGGAAGAAGTTGTCAAACTGCTGAGGTTTTGACCTCTACTAAGAGAATCATGACAAATTTTACATATCACATGATTTGGGCGATCTTTTTCTATGTCAAAAAAGGACCAGGCTAGGCAAGGCTTAGAGGCCATGCGACCTGTTGATCCACCCCGAATAATGCTCATAGGCAGAGTGGTGGCTGAGGATGCAGTTGTAGACGTGCTACCAGTGCTCCGACTCTGTCCAGGAAGGCGCAAGGTAACTTCGTCGTCGGTTGCATCCTCCTCCACCGCCTCTGTTGACCTCCTCGAGTGCCTGACTGGGGGTTGACAGTAGGTGGGATCTAGAACTTCATCATCAATTGTTGTGTTTGCACTCCCCTCCCCCTCAGACCGAGCCTCTTCTTGCCCTGACCGAATATTTAAGTTGTCATCCCAATCGGGTATCTGCGTCTCATCTTCATCAGTATGTTCCTCATTGTCTATAACCACAGGTGTTACAGTTTGTGACAAAGGGTCAACATTATGCTCAGAAACTTGGTCCTCACGGCCTGAATCAGAGTCACAAAGGTTCTGGGCATCACTGCAGACCATTTCCTGTTCTGTACTCACTGTAGCTTGGGAGCAGACCTCTGATTCCCAGGCTATAGTGTGACTGAACAGCTCTGCAGACTAAGCCATCTCAGTTCCACCATACTGTGCAGGGCTGATGGAGACTTCAGAGCTGGGAGAAATCAAGTGTGATTGGGATGACAACTCAGAGGACTGGTGTTTTTTGGATGCGGTACTTGAAGTGGCTGAGAGGGCACTTGTTGGACCACTTGAAATCCATTCAAGCATTTTCCTTTTTTGCCCATCATCTACCTTTCTTCCTGTTGTTCGTGTCCGTAAAAAAGGGAGCACATCGGATTGTCCACGGTAAGTAGTAGACATCTTACTTTTGCTGGTAGATGGTCTATCTTCAGCAGATAATAATGGAGCTTTGCCACTTTCCCCACAGACAAAACCTTTTTTGCCTTTTCCACCACGCCTCTTCCCCTTTCCACCAACATCTGTCATTTTGCCACTCATGTTGATTGCGACAAGATTGTGGACTGAAAATGTGGTAGTAAAAATTGAGAGGTGGTGAAGATTGCAGTGGTGGTCTAGCTTTATTAACAGCAGAATAATAAAGAATAAATATCCCTGACAATGTAACTTAGTTATAATGAGTTGGAGTGTGCAACGCAGGCAGATGCGCTCTGCAAATGTCTTGGCACTAGTGGGACTATAGCAAAGTCCAATAGCCACGTATAGGATGCCACTAGGTACACTGAGTGTTTGCTAGTATAATGGCTAAGTTAAAATTAGTTGGAGTGTGCAACGCAGGCAGATGCGCTCTGCAAATGTCTTGGCACTAGTGGGACTATAGCAAAGTCCAATAGCCACGTATAGGATGCCACTAGGTACACTGAGTGTTTGCTAGTATAATGGCTTACTTATAATTAGTTGGAGTGTGCAACGCAGGCAGATGCGCTCTGCAAATGTCTTGGCACTAGTGGGACTATAGCAAAGTCCAATAGCCACGTATAGGATGCCACTAGGTACACTGAGTGTTTGCTAGTATAATGGCTAAGTTAAAATTAGTTGGAGTGTGCAACGCAGGCAGATGCGCTCTGCAAATGTCTTGGCACTAGTGGGACTATAGCAAAGTCCAATAGCCACGTATAGGATGCCACTAGGTACACTGAGTGTTTGCTAGTATAATGGCTTACTTATAATTAGTTGGAGTGTGCAACGCAGGCAGATGCGCTCTGCAAATGTCTTGGCACTAGTGGGACTATAGCAAAGTCCAATAGCCACGTATAGGATGCCACTAGGTACACTGAGTGTTTGCTAGTATAATGGCTTACTTATAATTAGTTGGAGTGTGCAACGCAGGCAGATGCGCTCTGCAAATGTCTTGGCACTAGTGGGACTATAGCAAAGTCCAATAGCCACAGATAGGATGCCACTAGGTACACTGAGTGTTTGCTAGTATAATGGCTTACTTATAATTAGTTGGAGTGTGCAACGCAGGCAGATGCGCTCTGCAAATGTCTTGGCACTAGTGGGACTATAGCAAGGTCCAATAGCCACGTATAGGATGCCACTAGGTACACTGAGTGTTTGCTAGTATAATGGCTTACTTATAATTAGTTGGAGTGTGCAACGCAGGCAGATGCGCTCTGCAAATGTCTTGGCACTAGTGGGACTATAGCAAAGTCCAATAGCCACGTATAGGATGCCACTAGGTACACTGAGTGTTTGCTAGTATAATGGCTTACTTATAATTAGTTGGAGAGTGCAACGCAGGCAGATGCGCTCTGCAAATGTCTTGGCACTAGTGGGACTATAGCAAGGTCCAATAGCCACGTATAGGATGCCACTAGGTACACTGAGTGTTTGCTAGTATAATGGCTTACTTATAATTAGTTGGAGTGTGCAACGCAGGCAGATGCGCTCTGCAAATGTCTTGGCACTAGTGGGACTATAGCAAAGTCCAATAGCCACGTATAGGATGCCACTAGGTACACTGAGTGTTTGCTAGTATAATGGCTAAGTTAAAATTAGTTGGAGTGTGCAACGCAGGCAGATGCGCTCTGCAAATGTCTTGGCACTAGTGGGACTATAGCAAAGTCCAATAGCCACGTATAGGATGCCACTAGGTACACTGAGTTTTTGCTAGTAAAATTGCTTAGTTTAAAAAAGTTGGAGTGTGCAATGCAGGCAGACGTGCTCTGCAAATGTCTTTGCACTAGTGGGACTATAGCAAAGTCCAATAGCCACAGATAGGATGCCACTAGGTACACTGAGTTTTTGCTAGTATAATGGCTTACTTATAATTAGTTGGAGTGTGCAACGCAGGCAGATGCGCTCTGCAAATGTCTTGGCACTAGTGGGACTATAGCAAGGTCCAATAGCCACATATAGGATGCCACTAGGTACACTGAGTGTTTGCTAGTATAATGGCTTACTTATAATTAGTTGGAGTGTGCAACGCAGGCAGATGCGCTCTGCAAATGTCTTGGCACTAGTGGGACTATAGCAAGGTCCAATAGCCACGTATAGGATGCCACTAGGTACACTGAGTGTTTGCTAGTATAATGGCTTACTTATAATTAGTTGGAGTGTGCAACGCAGGCAGATGCGCTCTGCAAATGTCTTGGCACTAGTGGGACTATAGCAAAGTCCAATAGCCACAGATAGGATGCCACTAGGTACACTGAGTGTTTGCTAGTATAATGGCTTACTTATAATTAGTTGGAGTGTGCAACGCAGGCAGATGCGCTCTGCAAATGTCTTGGCACTAGTGGGACTATAGCAAGGTCCAATAGCCACGTATAGGATGCCACTAGGTACACTGAGTGTTTGCTAGTATAATGGCTTACTTATAATTAGTTGGAGTGTGCAACGCAGGCAGATGCGCTCTGCAAATGTCTTGGCACTAGTAGGACTATAGCAAGGTCCAATAGCCACGTATAGGATGCCACTAGGTACACTGAGTGTTTGCTAGTATAATGGCTTACTTATAATTAGTTGGAGTGTGCAACGCAGGCAGATGCGCTCTGCAAATGTCTTGGCACTAGTGGGACTATAGCAAAGTCCAATAGCCACAGATAGGATGCCACTAGGTACACTGAGTGTTTGCTAGTATAATGGCTTACTTATAATTAGTTGGAGTGTGCAACGCAGGCAGATGCGCTCTGCAAATGTCTTGGCACTATTGGGACTATAGCAAAGTCCAATAGCCACGTATAGGATGCCACTAGGTACACTGAGTGTTTGCTAGTAAAATTGCTTAGTTTAAAAAAGTTGGAGTGTGCAATGCAGGCAGACGTGCTCTGCAAATGTCTTTGCACTAGTGGGACTATAGCAAAGTCCAATAGCCACAGATAGGATGCCACTAGGTACACTGAGTGTTTGCTAGTATAATGGCTTACTTATAATTAGTTGGAGTGTGCAACGCAGGCAGATGCGCTCTGCAAATGTCTTGGCACTAGTGGGACTATGGCAAAGTCCAATAGCCACGTATAGGATGCCACTAGGTACACTGAGTGTTTGCTAGTAAAATTGCTTAGTTTAAAAAAGTTGGAGTGTGCAATGCAGGCAGACGTGCTCTGCAAATGTCTTTGCACTAGTGGGACTATAGCAAAGTCCAATAGCCACAGATAGGATGCCACTAGGTACACTGAGTGTTTGCTAGTATAATGGCTAAGTTAAAATTAGTTGGAGTGTGCAACGCAGGCAGATGCGCTCTGCAAATGTCTTGGCACTAGTGGGACTATAGCAAAGTCCAATAGCCACGTATAGGATGCCACTAGGTACACTGAGTGTTTGCTAGTAAAATTGCTTAGTTTAAAAAAGTTGGAGTGTGCAATGCAGGCAGACGTGCTCTGCAAATGTCTTTGCACTAGTGGGACTATAGCAAAGTCCAATAGCCACAGATAGGATGCCACTAGGTACACTGAGTGTTTGCTAGTATAATGGCTTAGTTATAATGAGTTGGAGTGTGCAGAGGACAGGAGGGTACAGTGGCAGGATTGTGGTGCTCTGGGTAGAGGAATGGAAGCCTGCCTTTCTATTCCCTCCTAATGGTGAAATGCAGGGAGGAAATCCCTGACCTTGGCTACACAGATGCTGTTGCTGTTTGCAGGACCTGTCACCTATGGCTCTCTGACCCTGCCGGTTTGAGCCCTTAAAAGGACTGCTATAAAGTGCTCTCCCTATGCTGTCTAACGCTGTGTATGCAGCGCATACAGCTGTATCGGCTATAGGACTCAGGAGGACGGAGCTGCGACAGTGATGTCTGACACCAAAGACGCAGAAGGCAGATAATGGCGTCCGTGAAGAAAATGTCCGGTTTTATAATGCAGGGACATGTGACATGCAGATCCTATCACACATGCCGTTGCTTCTCTGGCTCAAAGTCAACTTAGCTGTGTGTGTGTCTGTGATTGGCTGACATGCTGGCCCGCCCCACAAGACGCGCGCACTTAGGGAAGGAAGACAAGAAAAAAAAAAAAAAATGGCGATCGCCATTATAGAAACAGCAGTGATCTGAAGGCGCTGTTCACGCACACTATACACTGAAATGTGATAATAGTTTGATTCACAGAGTGACTTGCACTATTACAGCAGAAACCAAGCTATGATTTAGCTGTTTTTTGGCTGCTAGAACCGTTCTCGAACGTTTCTAGAACTATCGAGCTTTTGCAAAAAGCTCGAGTTCTAGTTCGATTTAGAACATGCCCCAAAATCACTCGAGCCTAGAACTGGAGAACCACGAACCACGAACCGCGCTCAACTCTATCCAGGAGCTTTGGTTCCCTGAGTTTCCAATAGCAAATGTCTAGAAAAAACTCTGTCCATTGGCACAACTCAGCAAGAAAACGAGAAGACCGAGAAGATATATTTCATTTATCTTAATGCCACCTTATTAACAGCACTAAACCCTTCTATTATGTCCCTTAGCCTTTTGAGCTTATCCTCTGGTAAGCGGAAGACCATGCCTCTGGTATCGATCTCAGTGCCTAAAAACTGTATTATAGTAGCCAATCAGAATACAAAAGGATGCATAGGAAGCGTGACTTTATTTCAATATTTTAAAACAATCCAATAAAATGAAGAAAAGTCACTCATACAAGATCCACAGAAGTTGTATAATACATACATAAATCAAAACACTATAAGGCCTGTTTCACACGTCAGTGATTCTGGTACGTTTGTGCTTTTTTTAAACATAACAGAATCACTGAGATACGCAGATCCATTATAATGAATGGGTCTGCTCACACATCAGTGATTTTTCACTGCACGTGTCTCCGTGCGGCGTACCCGCGTGTCCGTGATTGCTGCACGGAGACATGTCCATTTTTTTCTGGCATCACTGATAGGATGTCCATAAGGTGGCAGCAGAGCATAACAGAAAAAGGTGCCTATTGTGCACTGAAAAGACCCAATGTGATGCACCAGACATATAGAGCCCTAATGGATTCACAAATATAAGATATATCATGAATGACTACTGCATAATGAACGCTAGCATGAAAAAAGAAAGGAATCCATAAAAATAAATAATAAATGGTGCACATATGTTAGAGCCCCACCGAAGGACAAAAAAAGTCTGATGGAAATAGAGAGCATATAGGAACAATAAGAATGTGCAACAGAGAGGAAGGTGAGAATGCAGGATCAATCACTGCCTGTCAGATATTAATAATCAGGGAAATAACTCTGGAGCAGACGCACAAATTAGGGTCTTACCTGGTAAGGTAACAAATAATTAATAGTAGTTGCACTCACCTATTAAGGTTGTGCCAGTCACAACCCCTAAATGCACGTTACAAATGGCGACAGCCGCAGCCCCTAGTAGAAGAGCAATAACGTATAGGAGGAAAATCGGGTGCGTGCCGCGCTGTCACCAAAGGAAACTGATGTTAATTATTTCATCTCTTTATTCTTTTTTCCGGTCAATGTGTTTCAGAGATCACTGTCTCCTTCATCAGGGCAAAAAAAGAACAGTATGCAATCAAAGGAGGAAGAACCTCTATATATACACATATGGAGCTACGTCAGAGGACTGACTGCTGTATTTCAAATACTGCCGGGATGGTCAACTGTTACAATACCGGCCATAAAAGTTCTCAAGTGATATATTGAGAAACATTTATAAAATCACTGGGGTATAGTGTTTCAAATTTCATAAGCTTTTTGAGACAAAAATCAGAAAAAGAAGAAGAAGAAGGACAAAATGAAAAAAAGAAAAAAAAGAAGAAAAAAAAAACAAAAAGGGAGCATTGAGCTCCAGACCCTGTATTGAGTCTTAGAAGTGTAGTGACAAGTGCATCTGTCCACAACCCTGTAAGGGTGAACGGGATGACGGACAAGAAAAATGATGTTCGTGGCAAAAAATGGTGGTGTTGCTATATAAAATTGCATTAAGAATAAAGAAAGGAAAAATTTCTTTATAAAAGTAGTGAAGAAAAAAGTGGAAAAAAAGGGAGTGTAAGCCATTTTACTAATAAATAGTGATGAGCGAGCATGCTTGTTACTACTCGGTACTCGCACGAGTATCACTGTACTCGGTCTACTCGACGGGGACCGAGTAATCTCGCGATACTCGTGCTGTACTCGTGGTCTTCATCCCTGCATGTTGGCGCTCTTTTGAGAGCCAGCCCTCATGCAGGGATTGGCTGGCAGACCACTGCAATGCCACAGCCCTGTTAGTTGTGGAATTGCAGTGATTGGCCGGCCTGCACAGCGTGACCGAGCCTTTATACCGGCGGGCGCGCTGTGCTCTGCTCACAGCTATCCAGACAGTCAGTGCAGGGAGAGGGTCGCTGCTTCAGGGAAAGGTTTGCGGCCCTTTATAGCTATTTCCGTAGCAGGGCTGCAAACAGTGTGACCAAAAGTCCTTCTCAGGACTATTCTAGTTGTATACAGGCAGGCAGGGTATAGCCAGGTCGGAGTACAGTAGCAGAGTCCTTCTCAGGACTATTGTTGCTGTATACAGGCAGGGTATAGCCAGGTTTGAATACAGGCTAGTGACCAAAAGAGTCCTTGTCAGGACTATTGTAGCAGTATACAGGCAGGCAGGCAGGCAGGCAGGGTATATAGCCATTCCTAGTGGTGACCGTATACCAGCCTTCATCATATCTGGGGCTGGTGTACACAGTCTAAAACAGTCCTGATAGTGTCAGACTTCTCAGCAATTGTCGCTCCTAAAACCTGTTAGGTTCTTAGTGCGTCCGTGCTTGCATTTAAAAACCGCACGTGTGTGCCTGTCGGTGGCAGCGTACAGGTGCACTTGTGTGCGTTTTTACCAAACTATTATATAACGCACAAGTGTAGTGTATAATACACGTCAGTCAGCAGTGGCTGATAGTGTCAGAGTTCTCGTCATTAATTTTTGCTCCTAAAACCTGTGTTAGGTTCTTAGTGCGTCCGTGCTTGCATTTAAAAACCGCACGTGTGTGCCTGTCGGTGGCAGCGTACAGGTGCACTTGTGTGCGTTTTTACCAAACTATTATATAACGCACAAGTGTAGTGTATAATACACGTCAGTCAGCAGTGGCTGATAGTGTCAGAGTCCTCGTCATTAATTTTTGCTCCTAAAACCTGTTAGGTTCTTAGTGCGTCCGTGCTTGCATTTAAAAACCGCACGTGTGTGCCTGTCAGTGGCAGCGTACAGGTGCACAATTTGCACAAACTTTGATATAACGCCCAAGTCTAGTGAATACACGTCAGCACAGCATTGCAAAATGCGCAAGGGCGTTGGCAAGGAACAAGGAAGTGGACGTGATGGTGGTGCAGGCAGAGGCCGAGGTCGTGGGCAAGCTCTAATTTTGCCACAACAAAGGGCCACATCTAGTCGCTCGCACGTCCTGTCCCAAATTCTTGGGGACCGCAGCAGTACACCGCTCTTGAACCAAGACCAGTGTCAACAGGTTGTTAGTTGGATAGCGGATAATGCTTCCAGTCAGATTGGCACCACCACAAACACTCTGTCTTCCACACGGTCAAGTGTCAGTAGCCGTGATACTCCACCGCACATTTCAGAACCTGATCCTCCTTCCTACCACAAGGCTGAGTACACGTCCTCGGACATTAATGATCCCACACTTGGACACTCGGAAGAGCTGTTCACGTTTCCCTTCGCACATTCTGGCCTCTCGCCAGCTCATGTTGAAGTGGGTCATGAGGAGATCGTATGTACAGATGGCCAAATATTTGAGCAGCCACGTTCTCACGAAGTTGGCAACGTGTCTCAACAAGGGGTGGACGATGATGAGACACAATTGTCAGGAAGTCAGGAGGAGGAGCAGGGTGCGGAAGAGGAAGACGACGTGGTGGATGATCCAGTAACTGACCCAACCTGGCAGGAGGATATGCAGAGCGAGGACAGCAGTGCACAGGGGGAGGGAGGCGTAGCATCCCAACAGGCAGTAAGAAGCAGGGTGGTGGCTCCAGGCAGAAGTCAGGCAACCGTTCCCCGGAACAACAACACGACACAAGGTGCCTGTACAAATGTTAGGTCTTCCCGAGTCTGGCAGTTTTTTAAGTTGGATCCAGATGATTCTAAAAAGGCCATTTGCAACACCTGCCGTGCCAGCATCAGCAGGGGTACCAAAACTAGCAGCCTGACCACCACCAGCATGATCAGGCACATGTCAGCCAAGCACCCGACTTTGTGGGAAGTACAACAGAGTCGAGGAGCAGTGCTTGCTAATGTCACTGCTACGTCTTCGCTGGTTGTGCATGCGAGCCAATCCCCTGTCCATGCTGCCTGCGAACAAGCCTCCTCCGGTCCTGCACCTGCAGTTGCCTACTCAGAAATAACACCATCATCAAGCACGTCCTTGTCCCAGCGCAGCGTTCAGTTATCCATTCAGCAAACCTTTGAACGCAGGCGCAAATACACTGCCAACACCCCACATGCCACAGTTCTAAATGCTAACATTTCGCGACTGCTTGCGCTGGAAATGTTGCCTTTTAGGCTGGTGGAGACAGAAGCATTCCGCGACCTGATGGCGGCAGCTGTCCCACGTTACTCGGTCCCCAGCCGCCACTATTTCTCCCGGTGTGCCGTCCCCGCGTTGCATAACCACGTGTCACAAAACATCACACGTGCCCTGAACAACGCTGTTTCACCCAAAGTCCACCTAACCACAGACACGTGGACAAGTGCTTGTGGGCAAGGCCGCTACATCTCGTTGACGGCACACTGGGTTAATATTGTGGAAGCTGGGACCCAGTCTGAGCGAGGGACGGAACACGTCCTTCCCACACCAAGGTTTGCAGGCCCTACCTCAGTCAGTGTTTCACCCACACTCTACAGCTCCGGAATGTCATGCTCTTCAGCCTCCTCCTCCTCCTGCGCATCCTCATCCACTGTACCCTCCACACCAGTCCCAAGCTGGAAGCACTGCAGCACTGCCTCGGCGAAGCGGCAACAGGCTGTGCTGAAGCTAATCTGCATAGGTGACAAACCCCACAATGCAGAAGAGCTGTGGACAGCTCTGAAACAGCAGGCAGATCACTGGCTCACACCTCTGAACCTAAAGCCAGGAAAGGTCGTGTGTGACAATGGCCGGAACCTGGTGGCGGCTTTGAGGCGAGGCCAGCTGACACATGTTCCATGCGTGGCCCATGTGCTCAACCTCGTGGTTCAGCGGTTTCTAAAGTCATACCCAGAGCTGTCTGATCTGCTGGTAAAAGTTCGCCGCCTGTCTGCACATTTTCGAAAGTCACCTACTGCTTCAGCCGGCCTTGCCGGCTTTCAGCGCAGTTTGCATCTTCCGGCTCACAGACTGGTGTGTGATGTCCCCACGCGTTGGAATTCAACTCTGCACATGTTGGTCAGGATATGTGAGCAGAAGAGGGCAGTTGTTGAGTACCTGCATCACCTAAGCCGTCGGGAAATGGGTCAAACTCCACACATAACACCTGAGGAGTGGAGATGGATGTCCGACCTATGTACCATCCTCCAAAACTTTGAGGACTCCACCAAGATGGTGAGTGGTGATGACGCCATTATTAGCGTCACCATACCGCTACTCTGCCTTCTAAAACGGTCTCTGCTCAAAACCAAACATGATGCATTGCAGGCGGAGCGCGATGAGTTGCAGCAAGAAACAGTAGTGGGTGTGGGTGATAACACACAGCCCAGCCTCGTCTCATCACAACGTGCAGTGGAGGACTATGACGAGGAGGAGGATGAAGACATGGAGCAAATCTCCGGCCAAATTGAGGATATGACATGCACACCAGTCATATCCTCGGTTCAGCGTGGCTGGCCAGAGGACAGGGTAGATGAGGAGGAGGAGGAGGAGGAGGAGGAGGACAGCATGTTCAGTCAACGTGTTGGTCAGGCTACTGAAGTCCTGGCTGTTAAGAGTCTGGCGCACATGGCTGACTTTATGGTAAGCTGCCTGTCTCGTGAGCCTCGCGTTAAGAACATCTTGGCCGACAATCATTACTGGTTGGTAACACTGTTAGACCCACGCTACAAGGAGAACTTTATGTCTCTTATTCCCGAGGCGGAGAGGTCAACCAAAATGCAGCAGTTCCGGAAGGCCATAGTCACGGAAGTAGGCAAAGCATTCCCCTCACAAAACGCTAGCGGCATAGGTCAGGAATCAGTGGACAACCAAGGCGTACAGCCGAGAGAGGCACAAGTCCAATCCGCCAGAGGTAGGGGAACAGTCTTTAAGATGTGGGACAGTTTTCTCAGCCCCTCACGTACCACAGCCCCTGAGGTGCGGGGTAGTGCCACAAGAAATCCTAAGTTTGCCCAGATGCTCAAGGAGTACCTTGCAGATCGAACAACTGTACTCCGACATTCCTCTGTGCCTTACAATTATTGGGTATCCAAGGTGGACACGTGGCATGAATTGGCTCTCTACGCCTTGGAAGTCCTGGCCTGCCCTGCCGCTAGCGTTTTGTCAGAGCGTGTTTTTAGTGCCGCAGGTGGAATCATTACAGATAAACGCACCCGCCTGTCAACTGAAAATGCTGACAGGCTGACTCTGATCAAGATGAACAAGGGTTGGATTGGGCCAGACTTCACCACACCACCAGCAAATGAGAGCGGAATTTAAAGTTTGTAACGGGAATTTGCCATGTACCTCCAGTCACCCATGGGTACACACTTCTGGACTTTGGATAATCGCTGGACTGCTCCTCCTTCTCCTCATGCGCCACCATGATGACCGTTACAAGAGTTAGGCCTTTGTTTCAGGTATACCCCCAGTGGTAAATTTTTTCGCCCATTCTTTGCAGAATGGACATTACAACGACAGGAGACCCGCTCCTTTGCAATGGGAACAATGTTTTGAGGCCCTCATGCACGTCTCTATGCAGGGACAACGTGGAGCCTCCCAATTTTTGGCTGCCCTGCCAAAGGGCTATACTATAATACACCCACTTCCTGACAATGGACACTTAATGTTTTGAGGCCCTCATGCACGTCTCTATCCAGGGACAACGTGGAGCCTCCCAATTTTTGGCTGCCCTGCCAAAGGGCTATACTACAAAAGACCCACTTCCTGACAATGGACACTTAATGTTTTGAGGCCCTCATGCACGTCTCTATCCAGGGACAACGTGGAGCCTCCCAATTTTTGGCTGCCCTGCCTAAGGGCTATACTATAATACACCCACTTCCTGACAATGGACACTTAATGTTTTGAGGCCCTCATGCACGTCTCTATCCAGGGACAACGTGGAGCCTCCCAATTTTTGGCTGCCCTGCCAAAGGGCTATACTACAAAAGACCCACTTCCTGACAATGGACACTTAATGTTTTGAGGCCCTCATGCACGTCTCTATCCAGGGACAACGTGGAGCCTCCCAATTTTTGGCTGCCCTGCCTAAGGGCTATACTATAATACACCCACTTCCTGACAATGGACACTTAATGTTTTGAGGCCCTCATGCACGTCTCTATCCAGGGACAACGTGGAGCCTCCCAATTTTTGGCTGCCCTGCCAAAGGGCTATACTATAATACACCCACTTCCTGACAATGGACACTTAATGTTTTGAGGCCCTCATGCACGTCTCTATCCAGGGACAACGTGGAGCCTCCCAATTTTTGGCTGCCCTGCCAAAGGGCTATACTACAAAAGACCCACTTCCTTCCAATGGGCACTTCAGGTTTACAGGCCCTCATGCACGTCTCTATCCAGGGACAACGTGGAGCCTCCCAATTTTTGGCTGCCCTGCCTAAGGGCTATACTATAATACACCCACTTCCTGACAATGGACACTTAATGTTTTGAGGCCCTCATGCATGTCTCTATCCAGGGACAACGTGGAGCCTCCCAATTTTTGGCTGCCCTGCCAAAGGGCTATACTACAAAAGACCCACTTCCTTCCAATGGGCACTTCAGGTTTACAGGCCCTCATGCACGTCTCTATCCAGGGACAACGTGGAGCCTCCCAATTTTTGGCTGCCCTGCCAAAGGGCTATACTACAAAAGACCCACTTCCTTCCAATGGGCACTTCAGGTTTACAGGCCCTCATGCACGTCTCTATCCAGGGACAACGTGGAGCCTCCCAATTTTTGGCTGCCCTGCCTAAGGGCTATACTATAATACACCCACTTCCTGACACTGGACACTTAATGTTTTGAGGCCCTCATGCACGTCTCTATCCAGGGACAACGTGGAGCCTCCCAATTTTTGGCTGCCCTGCCTAAGGGCTATACTACAATAGACCCACTTCCTTACAATGGGCACTTCAGGTTTACAGGCCATCATGCACGTCTGTATGCAGGGGCATTGGTGAACCTCACAATTTTGGACTGCCCTGGCAAAGGAAAATACTACAAAGACTCAGTTCCTCAAAATGGGCACATTAGACTCAGAGGCCTTTATGTACGTCTCTTCTCAGGGACATCGGAGTGCCACACAATGTTTTACGTAAAATCTTTCATGTATTGATCTCAAAAAGTAACATACATTAGCTCTATCTCACTATTGGGTATGTGCCCTTAACATTTCCGCTATGAAAAATCATTTTGGTGTCATTTTGGAAGGTTTTCTGGTGAGTCCGTAAAAATGGCGTAAAACGCGGACAAAATTATTCACAGCTGTGACTTTTGAGTGATAAATGCTTCAAGGGGTCTTCCCCATGCTGTTGCCATGTCATTTGAGCACTCATCGGAGACTTTTGTGCCATTTTTAGGGTTTCTACATGCTGCCGGTGGTCATTTCACAAAAATACTCGGGTCTCCCATAGGATAACATTGGGCTCGGTGCTCGGGCCGAGTACACGAGTATCTTGGGAGGCTCGGCCCGAGCTTCGAGCACCCGAGCTTTTTAGTACTCGCTCATCACTACTAATAAACCTAAAAAATAAAAATAAATTGAATAAAAATCATGAATGTTGTGTTATAACAGGAAATTCGGTGTAAGAATGAATATCCGGGATGAGAGTTCAGCGAATGAGTTATAGAAATTGTTACAAAAAGGAGTGTGTACGGTTTATGCGTAAATTTTCAGAATGCGTACATGAAAATTATATGTATGTGAGAATGTCCCCCATGCTTTGTAAAAAGTTATTTATGAAAATGTAAATAAAATATATAAAAATGCCTAATTATTTATAATTTATGAGAAAGATATATATGTATGGAAGAATGTTATAAGGTGTCCAAGAACCATAAAGAAAAAGGGTGCATATATAATGTTAGAGGTCTAGAGTTCCACCAGGCTATATCACCCCTAAAGAAATAGAAAGAAGACCTTACTACCTGTGTACCCCAAAAAAAGCTATATTTCTTAGCCAGGATTATGGTGGAGATATGCACAAGTGAAATAAGAATATAAAGTAATACAATAAGATTATAAAACCAATATGTGTGCATTCATGCACCACCCGGTACGCTACCCTTGCCAAATTGCTCACTCTAGATCCCCACACGATCCATGAAGCCGTTCCCCCGGTCACACCGCCTGCTGCCGGTTCCCACTCATCCCTGGGGGAGTTAGGCGAGTGGTATCGAGAGCTACATGTCGGCACTGATGATACCCCCATACACCACAAGGAAGGGGTATACCGGGTGGTACAGGAGTATGAGCGGGTTTTTAGCAAGCACCCTCTAGATTTTGGGCAGATTAAAGGGGTTCAACACCACATCCCTACCGGTACACACTCCCCTATTAAAGAGAGATACAGGCCTATTCCCCCTGCGCACTACCAATGCTCCAAAGACATGTTGAGGAACATGAAGGAGGCAGGGGTTATTAGGGACAGCTGTAGTCCCTGGGCCGCTCCGTTGGTGCTGGTTAAGAAGAAGGATGGCACCATGCGGATGTGTGTGGATTACCGGAAGATTAACCAGATAACGCATAAGGATGCTTACCCTCTGCCCCGCATCAAAGAGTCCCTGGCCTCGCTGAGAACCGCTAACTACTTCTCCACCCTTGACCTCACCAGCGGGTACTGGCAGGTGGCCGTGGCACCGGAAGACCGAGAGAAGACTGCCTATGGGACCGTTTTGCTGTACTTGGATGATGTGATTGTGTACTCACAGACGTATGAAGCCCACCTGGAGCACCTAGCCGAGGTGTTCGCGTCCCTTGCCAAGTATGGGATGAAGTTGAAGCCCTCAAAGTGTCATCTGCTGAAACCCAGAGTGCAGTACCTAGGACATGTGGTTGGTGCGGAAGGTGTCGCCCCCAACCCCGAGAAGATCACCGCCATCCAAGACTGGCCGAGACCGACCACAGTGAGGGAAGTGAGGCAGTTTCTGGGCCTGGTGGGATATTACCGTCGCTTCATTAAGGGGTACACAAAGATGGCTGCCCCCATGCAAGACCTCCTCGTAGGACAGACCAAGGGTGGTAGATCCCTAGTAGCCCCATTGGTGTGGGAAGAAAAGCATGAGGAATCCTTCCGCCAGCTGAGAACAGCCCTGACCGGAGAGGAAATCCTAGCGTACCCTGACTACAGCCGCCCATTCATCCTCTACACCGACGCCAGCAATGTGGGCTTGGGGGCTGTTCTATCCCAGGTCCAAGACAGAAGGGAAAAGGTAATAGCTTATGCTAGCCGAAAACTCCGACCGACTGAGAGGAACCCTGAGAACTACATCTCCTTCAAGCTTGAGCTCTTGGCACTGGTGTGGGCTATCACCGAGCGGTTCCGCCATTACCTGGCAGCAGCCAAGTTCACCGCGTACACAGACAATAACCTGCTGACCCATCTAGATACGGCCAAGCTGGGCGCGTTGGAGCAGCGGTGGGTGACCAGGTTAGCCAACTACGATTTCACCATCAAGTACCGGGCCGGCCGTACCAACGTCAATGCCAATGCACTCTCCCGGATGCCCCACCTGTCGGAAGAGGGGCCAGAGGATGATGACCTCGAAGAGATCGAGTTGCCTGCATTTCACCGGCCATTCACTGAGAAGGTGCACGTCTACCAACAACGGGTGAACCTGGATCCGCTGCCCCGACAGGACTGGCAGGAAGCTCAGGACCAGGCACCTGCTGTCCGCCTGGTCAAGACTCTAGTGGAACAGGGTTCTGCTGGGATAGACCCTGCTGCCCCTGCCGAAGCCCAACGTCTGTGGCAAGAACGGACCCGGCTATACCTACACCAGGGGAAGTTGTATCGCGAGCTGATTAATCCAAAGACTCACGAGAAGATCCGCCAGCTGGTGATTCCCCAGGCTAACGTGCCCACCGTCCTGCAAGCATACCATGATGGTGCAGTGCACTTCGGGTGGAAGAAGCTAGAGATGTTGTTAAGAGAGCGGTTCTATTGGAGTGGAATGCGGGAATCTGTGGAGGCCTGGTGCCGAGAATGTGGCCCTTGCGCATTGAGAAGGAAGGACGAGGCCAGCCAGAAGGCACCCCTACACCCGATCATTACACACCAACCGCTGGAGCTGGTTGCCCTTAACCATGTAAAGCTCACCCCCAGCCGAAGTGGGTACACCTACGCTCTGACCATCGTAGACCACTACTCGAGGTTCCTGGTGGTTGTCCCAGTTAAGGACTTAAAAGGCCGCACCGCTGCTAAGGCTTTCCAGGCTTATTTCTGTTGACCGCATTGGTACCCGGAGAGGGTGCTTACCGACCAGGGTCCGGCCTTTGAAGCAGAGGTATTCCAGGAATTCTGCCAGTTGTACGGCTGCAAGAAAATCCGGACCACGCCTTACCACGCCCAAACCAATGGCATTTGTGAAAAGATGAACCACTTGGTCCTGGGCCTCCTCAAGACGTTACCACTGGAAGAGCGGAACCTGTGGCTGGAGAAGCTACCTGACCTGGTCGATATGTACAACAACATCCCTTCCAGCTCTACGAAATGCACTCCAGCATACCTGATGAGAGCTCGTCCCGGCCGGCTACCAGTGGATCTGGAAATGGGCTTGGAAGCTTCAGAAGCACTCCTGTCGACAGCTGAATGGGACACTCGGCGGAGGACACAGTACCGACAGGTCCAGGAGTATGTTGAAAAGAACTTGTGCCAGAGTCGGGGACAACAGGAGCAGTGCTTCAACAAGAAGGCGCCTGCCGGTTCCTTCCAACCTGGGGATGTAGTGCTGAAGCGGAAAAGAAGGGCCCACAAGCTGGATGATCAATGGGAAAAAACCCCGTATGTAGTCCAGCCCACAGGATGGGAGAATGGGAAGGCCTACCAGATCAGCCGTGACCAGGGGGGGACTTTGGCCACGGTTTCCCGAGACCACCTGAAGAAGTGCCCACCAGCATTGAGAGTAGCGGATGAGGCTCCAGTTCCCAGTCCAGTGGAGAAGGAAAAAGAGGTAATCCACACCATGATGGGTGATTTTCCAGCAGACTGGCCTACACAGAACGGTGCGGTGATCCTTCCAGTGATACTGTTCCCACAACCCGTGGATGAAGAAATGATGGAAACGGTTAACCGCGAGCCAGTGCCCAGGGATGTACCTGTACCCAGCTCCCCTACGCCTCCGCCTGCCCCACATGATAGCAGGGAGGAGGAACTGACTGTTCCCTCTGCCCCACTGCCTGTCACCACTGACACCGGACCCCGAAGGTCCACTCGCCCCAACCTAGGTAGACCCCCACTTAGGTACAGGGAAACTACTCTTTAAAAGGGGGGGGGCTTTATGTGTTGAGTGTACCAGTTTGAAAGTTTTAAATGATAAGTAAAGATGATCAACCAAAGAAGTTTACCTGATTGAACCGTGATTAAACCGGCCGTTGCCGGCAACTGTTGTCCCCGTAGGGACTGTGCAACCATTGCGTAAGGAACTGCTTACGGACAAGCCCGAGAACTTGCAGGGCAACCACAAACTTAGTGCAATGTAAATAAAAATGTTTGTTGGCTTGACACCGTTACCGCCTCCGGAGAGGCTGATTTGGGAGGATGGGCCTGGAGGAAAGGGATGGCCTAGGCCCGCCACTACCGTAACCGGTGGTGATCCTCCGGGGGTTCAGGGGTCCCCTTGGACGTGGGCCCCCTGAAAGAGACAGAACCCGCTCGGGCAACTTGGTGCTGGACTGGGGTCAAGGGGTGCTGCCCGCTTCTTAGGGGCAGCATCAGGGCCAGGTTGTTTGGGTGGGAGAAGAGCGGAAGCTGTACCGTTGTAAAATGTTTATGATGCTTTTACATGTTTTACCGTTTTATTCTTTTTCAGTTGTGAAAATAAAACCGGTGATGGACGGGCAGCCCGCGGACGGTCTGCATTTTACTATAGGGGAATGTGGCGCCCTGGACAAGCCAGGTCGTCACAGGTACTACACCAACACACTCTACACTCCGGCTAGGCACACCGAAGCTAAACACAAATCCTAGTTGCCTTCCTCCAGGGGCTGATGTCCACACCAGGGGGTGGGCCAGGCGGTTGATCCCACCCACCGAGGAGTTCACAGTCCTGGAGGCGGGAAAAGGAGTCAGATTAGAGATCAGTTTTGGAGTTAGAGAAGTGAAGAGGAGAGGAGACTGACCGTGTCCGGGTGTGTGGCCCGGGCACTCAGCAAGGTTGGCAGACGGTGGTGACCTTCTGCAGGAGAGGCTGATTGGAGTGAACCGTACGGACCGGGGATGGGCGGTGGCCCGCCGGTACCAGATCGGGGAGTGAAGAGAAGCCAGCACCATCCGGCAGGGCCTACGGACCCCGACCAGGCTAGGAGTCGCCGTAAAACCGGTCAAATCCGTTAGCGACAGGAACCTCCAGGGTTTCCCAGCAGTCAAGACCCGATTGAAGGCAACAGCTCACACCGTAGAGGGAAGCACAGTCACCGCCAAGGCTACAGTTCCCAGGGCCAGAGCCTGCGGGCAAAAGGGGCTCCCTCAGCATCCATCCAAGCTGGGGAGCGGGTTACCGGTGGGAAGCCCGCTAGATTTTGGGGGAATAAAAGGGGTCGAACACCACATCCCCACAGGTGCACACCCACCCATCAAAGAGAGCTATAAGCCAATACCACCTTCACATTGCCAGTGTACCAAGGACATGTTGAGCAACATGAAGGCGGCTGGGGTTATCCGTGACAGTTGTAGCCTTTGGGCAGCTCTGTTGATCCTGTTAAAAAAGAAGGACGGCACCACTCCCCGTATTGAGGAATCGCTAGCTGCATTGAGAACTGCAAATTATTTTTCTACCCTTGATCTCACTAGTCACTATTGGCAAGTGTCCGTTGCTGAGGCAGACCGGGAGAAGACCGCCTTCGCCACCCCTATGGGTCTCTGCGAGTTCAAAAGCATGCCCTTCGAGCTGTGCAATGCGCCAGGAACCTTCCAGAGGCTGATGGAATGCTGCTTGGGACAAGATTTTAGGGTGTATAAAAAGGGAGATTAGATCCCGTGATCCCAACGTATTGTTACACCTCTATAAATCACTTGTAAGGCTACATCTGGAATATGGGAACCAGTTTTGGGCTCCACATTTTAAAAAGGACATTCAGAAGTTAGAGTCAGTTCAAAGGTGGGCAACTAGACTACTACAAGGAATGGAAGGCCTCCCATATGATGACAAGTTGAAAAAGTTATTAAGTGATTATTGGCTGCAATGGGGCTTTCTGGCTGGTGCCAGCCTCTTTTCTTAGCACACAGGAACCACAATCCCTACACCATGCTTCAATGGATTCTCTCATCCCAGCCCAGTAAAACTACATATTTTACACAGTCATAAGCAGCCAAAAGGGATCTATTCTATTCAATTGCAAATGATCTAGATAAGACTGAGAATAAGATACTGCACGGGACATAGCAGAGTTGGTCAAGTTGAGTGGAGATGAGTTTGCTATTTGGCACAGCTTTTTGCATCAATAAAGCAAGTAAAAGGTGTGAAAGATAAAAAAAGGGTGAAAGTGTGAAAAGTGAATTGGCCAAATTGAGGTACATATAAAGTTTTTGCTTTCTTTCAATTCACTAATGGGGCTCATTTGAATCAGGTGAATTGAGTTCTGCTTTTGGAAACTGGGTTAAGAAGGGGTGCACCGGTCCTGGAGGTACTGCAATACCAGGTCAATGCGTGGAGTGGACAGAGCAAGATTTTTTCCATCTCCTTGTTCTAAAAATCCATTTAATATATGGTCCCCAGAGAGGGGACGTATCAGATATTAAACTGATAAGAACAGATTTAATTTTTTTTTTTTTCTGTTTATCAGTAGGACTTCAAAATAACAAAGGTGATCGCCTCCCGTTGCCTGGGAACCGTCCAGGCACAAGAGGGCTATGTGTCACCAGAAGGCGCACACACTTCCTCAAGGCCGGCAGACGTGCAATCCCAGGCACCTTCCAGTACCGACCAAGGTAGCGTCCTCCGAAACTACACTTGATCTTAGCCAAAAGGCCGAGAAGCTATAACCCGAATTGGTTACGGCCTTGAGTGGCACCCTGGCCTATACCGGACACATCTTAGGGAGAGGGAGACAAACCCACGCCTACAGAAGACATTTTGTCACCCAAGCCAACCCTTGAAAAGGCTGTTTTGCAGAGCAAAAACAAGAAGAATGGTGCTTTTTGCAGCCGCCGCCCACTGCAATGAATCTGAATAACTCCTCCTTTTGGACACAAGCACCTCCCCTCCCCCTTGCAGTCTTTCCAATTCATGATACAAAAAGACGGACGGACAGGACAGGACAGGACAGGCTGCCTGACTTTCCGTCACTGCCACCCTTTGCCATCCTTGCCCGTAGAAAGCCCTTTCATCATCCCCAAACCCTAATCTTTTCCCTTCCCTTCCCAGATGCGTCTCACTCCCTTTCATTAGGAAGTGAGCGCAGCCTTTTCTCCGTTCTGCACATGCGCGACGTTAAACACAAATGTGCAGGCGTGCGTTCCATTACCCTCACTGCATTCCACTCCCATACAGGAAGTGGGCGCAGCTATTACTACGGTCGCACATAAAAGAACCCACGGCCACCACTGCACATAGCTGACTCCACCACAGGACACCCACTTCTACACCAACGCAGGTAAGACAGGATCGGCACCTCTATGCTCCCGTTACAATCAGGCTCAGTCACCATGTGATAACGCTCTCAACTCTTTAGTTGCAGGCTCCCCTTGCTTCACCTCCACTGGCTGTGCTGCCATTTCCTCTCCCACCTGGAAGGTATACTTTATTCCACTATTTTCCTGTTTCTCTCTTCCCCCTTTTCCCATAACCTACTTTTATCTGCATTTGTGGGGTATCTATATGCTATTTACATCATAGTTTTATTCATTAATATGGAAGGGAAGAGTGCCCATGAGAGTGTTGAACTGCGGAGAGCAAGAGATTAAGCTGCTCCGATTTGCCACCATTGATAAGCTGTTCTCAGTAGATACACATGCTATCCAAACAGCAGCATCCACCATTGCTTCAGCCCACCCATTCAGTGACAGCTCACCAAGTCAGCCAGAGGAGTGGTGTAAGGAATTACACGTAGGCACTGACTCCACACCTTCACATCACAAGAAGGGGGTCTACAGGCTAGTGCAAGAATACGAGCAAGTCTTCAGCAAACATCCGCTAGACTTTTGAAGAATAAAAGGGGTCAAACACTACATCCCCACAAGTGCACACCCACCCATCAAAGAGAGATATAAGCCAAAACTACCTGCACATTACCAGTGTACCAAGGACATGTTGAGCAACATGAAGGAGGCTGGGGTTATCCGTGACAGTTGTAGCCTCTGGGCAGCTCCGTTGGTCCTGTTAAAGAAGAAGGACAGCACCACTCCCCTGTATTGAGGAATAGCTAGCTGCATTGAGAACTGCAAATTATTTTTCTACCCTTGATCTCACTAGTCGCTATTGGCAAGTGTCCGTTGCTGAGGCAGACCGGGAGAAGACCGCCTTTGCCACCCCGATGGGTCTCTGCGAGTTCAAAAGCATGCCCTTCGAGCTGTGCAATTTGCCAGGAACCTTCCAGAGGCTGATGGAATGCTGCTTGGGACACCGAAACTTTGAAACGGTACTGCTATACCTTTATGATGTTATTGTTTATTCTAAAGCAAACAAGATTTTAGGGTGTATAAAAAGGGAGATTAGATCCGGTGATCCCAACGTATTGTTACCCCTCTATAAATCACTTGTAAGGCCACATCTGGAATATGGGGTAAAGTCCTGAGCAGGTTGATAACCATTGGTTTGAGCATGGTAGGGTGTAGTGCGCATCTTCCTGCATCGGTAAAAGCTGCAGAAGTCCTTGAAGATTTCCGCTTCAAAGGCTGTGCCTTGATCTGTGAGGACTCTCTCTGAGTAGCCATGAGGTCTGCATAAGTGTGCTTGGAAGACCTTCGCTGCAGTATGGGCCATTAGATCTTTGACTTGTACCACAACCATAAATCTCGAGTAGTTGTCTACCATCGTAAGTGCATACGTGAGCTCGCCTCGATATTCTGCAACAAAACTCCCTTTTTCGATTTCAGTTTCAGCAAACACTCCTCTTCCTGTAGAAAATATTTATCATTACCTAAGACAGTCATTCTAATGCATGACAATATTAAGGCAATTTAGTTAAAACTTGTTTTAACTCACCTTTAAGGGGATTGATGTATTTCATGGTCAATCCAGGTTTGTCAGTGATGGCACTGACATAATGTATGGCGTCTTTTTCGGGCGTTATCCTTTGCCTTTTCATTGTGAAAATCCAGTTGCCTATATCAAAGCAAATTCTACTACTTGTAAAGTATGCAGAAAATGAAATGTAGAACATATAACATCAACTGCTTAGGAACGCATCATAGGTTAGTACTTAAAAGGATATTGTCATGTTCTAGTCATAATGCAAGCTGGACATTTTTCATGTTACCCTGTAATCGCCGGCCTGTTCTAATGCTCACAAGCCAAGATATAGGCTCAGCTGCTACGGCTTCCCTCTGCCTTCTGAATGAAACTTGAATATGTCTGGGTCACTGTGTATATAGCAGGTGCTCAGAAAAAATAAGAGTCAATTCAATAGAAATAGCTCTGGCACACTATAGTGATCAATAACGTAAGAAAGGAACTCTTGGAATGCTGAAAATTCTTTATTTGTGCAAAAGGATAATTCATCCAACGTTTCGACCTTGTTTTTAGGTCTTTATCAAGGATAAAGTTATCTAAGATCATAAAGGGTTACAAAACCATATAAACACGTAATTAGTACATAGTACAACATAACAGTACAATATATTGCTACTTGAGAGTACAATGGGTCAAATGACCATGATGCACATACAAAAAATTTTTCCAAAGCCATAGTGAAAACATTTGTACTGAGGAAAGAAAATTTCCACATGACCTATCTGGAGAAACATTCTGGATCAAACAACCAAAAATAGTCAAGCAGGTAAATACACACCTATATGGATAACAGGATGATATGTGTTCAATTGTATAGCGTCATTGCCATTAAGGTACAAATGGAAAACTTGCAATCCTATATAGTGAAGGAAATGAACACATATCATATCAAAGAACACAGGAACATGGGTGTGAGAAAAACCTCAATGTTTATACTTTGTTCTTTATAATGGTGTGAACATGTATATGTCTCAGTACCTTATGCACTTGAGAATTCTAGTGAGTAGATCATGAAAGCCTATTTCAGAACTGGAATCGGTAAATAATTGTAGGTGGAATCTAAATGAAAAGATGGTACAAGTGTTATCATGACACGTGGGCTATAACACAATGGACCGTGTGACAAAGAAGAAAGGAGAGAAAGAAGAGGAAGAAAATGCAACTACCTGTAACATTACGTGATAGTCACTGGTAAGTATCACTTGACAATTCAAGTGAAAAAGGATTCCTTTATTAAAGGGTTCTCAGTCGCCTCAGGATCATGAAATACTAGGGTAAATGATATGAGAATGGGTAAGAAGCACCACTAAAGGAAATATGAGATGCAGGACATATATCTATAAACCCCTGAACTACATGATAGAAATAAAAAGAAGAAAAAAGAAAAAAAAGAAGAAAGAAGAAGAACACATAGAATGCGGAAAGAGAATGGGTACAACTACCTGAGTTACTGCAGGGAGGCCCCTGGTTGGTATTGTGAGGGTTAGTGGAATTCCTTCACTGAAGGGTTCTCAGTTGCCTCAGGTTCGTGAAAAATGCTATAGACAAATAATGCCCGGAGAAAAGGGGTTCATATACAGCGAATAATGGTAATACAAGGTACATGTGTCACATGTAATAGTATATATATATATATTGTACTAAGCTCTACACCAGAAATAGAAAGTAGTCCCTCTGCCTTCTGTCTAGGTGCCCTGAGTTATGTCCTGTAAACTGTCACAGGGACCCAGACACACATGTGTAGTAGGGGAATATCCCTGCTGAGATGCCAGTGCTAGAGCACTCGTTTGCTGTGGAGTTGAACGCTATGTGAGCAGTTCTTACCTTCAATGAGCAGAAGTCTCTTTTTTCAGATTTCAATATCTCTGTGGGTATCTGGCAGAAATATGGAATACTCTTTACTGCTAAGACCCTGTACACCACTCCCACTAAAGGGGGCTTTACACGCTGCGACATCGCTAATGCGGAGTCGTTGGGGTCACGGAATTTGTGACGCACATCCGGCCGCATTAGCGATGTTGCTGCGTGTGACACCGATGAGCGATTTTGCATCGCTGCAAAAACGTGCAAAATCGCTCATCGGTGACATGGGTCTCCATTCTCGATTATCGTTACTGCAGCAGTAACGATGTAGTTCGTCGCTCCTGCGGCAGCACACATCGCTCCGTGTGACACCGCAGAAACGAGGAACCTCTCCTTACCTGCCTCCCAGCCGCTATGAGGAAGGAAGGAGGTGGGCGGGATGTTCCGGCCACTCATCTCCGCCCCTCCGCTGCTATTGGGCGGTCGCTCAGTGATGTCGCTGTGACGCCGCACGGACCGCCCCCTTAGAAAGGAGGCGGTTCGCCGGTCACAGCGACGTCGCCGGGCAGGTAAGTATGTGTGACGGGTCTGGTCGGTGTTGTGCAGCATGGGCAGCGATTTGCCCGTGTCGCGCAACAGATGGGGGCGGGTATCCACACTAGCGATATCGGGACCGATATCGCAGTGTGTAAAGTAGCCTTTAATAAACTCTGTAAAGGATTTTAAGTAAAAATCCACAATAAACCAGCGCTAGATGGGTTTTTATAATTTTATTAATAGACCACAAATAAAAAATTTTTTGCTATCCTTGTTTCAAGACAGAGTATTTGATAATATACAATACACTGATTTTTACTAAAACCAAGGACCACATAAAACAAGGACCACATAAAATAAAAAATGAAAGTAATGAGAATAAAATTATTTTGTATAACCAATTAACTTCGAGGTGATACAATATTCACATTGATTTAGTTTTACCAGTCTAATGTAATGCCCCGGCCGGTGGCATATATTTTGTTTGGTTAATAATTTAGACTTATACAATGAAAGATGTACTATACCACCCCTGGCTAACTTACAAGTTTTAAGTTGTACAATATAAGTTTGCGACGTTATATTCATATATAGGAAGGCAAACAATATTGGCAATTTAGTGGCACCCACCATACGTAATCTTACAGCACCTAATAAGGGAGGATTATTTGGCCTGAAAGGTTTTTTTCCATGCAAAAGCTGTATAGTATGTAAGAATACAAAAAATATTTCACGGAAATCCTTCTTACAGGGGCAGTCAGAAGTCATGATTAGAGAATTTATTACATGTCAATCAAAGGGAGTAGTATATTGCATTCAATGTCCCTGTCAGAAAAAATACATTGGGAGAACTATTAGACCCCTATGGAAAAGGGTGGGTGAGCACATTAGAAGTGTTAAAAATAAATGTACTAAGCACCCCCTATCCAGACATTATGTGTTAAAACATGGAGGGTCCTTTAAAGGATCCCAAGTATGGGGCGTACAAAAAATAACTAAGGATTGGAGAGGTGGCGATTTCATTAAAAAAATGTCACGAGCAGAAAGCCAATGGATTTTTGAATTGAACACCTTGAAACCATATGGACTCAATAATGATATAGAACTGTTTGCTTTTAATTAATTTATATTTTTATAGGTAGAGGAGTAATAGGTACTGATAATAATACGGAGAGAAGGAAAAAAAAAAAAAAAAAAAAAAATAAAGCGATTGTCATGGAGATATATGTGTATATATGCATAATATATATTAAAATTGGTGCTTCACTTGCCCAAGGTTGATGTAGATATAAGGGGCTTTTCATATTATAGCAAATTTATATTACACCTTTATGATGTCCTTTTGTTAAATTTATTGTTGAAAAAAAGCATATGCATATATACACATTGTCTTCCCAGTATATGATGATACAAGCAAGGCTATATATAGGTCTTTTTAGAAAAACCTTTAGAAAAACCTTTGCACATAATTATATTATATGGCTATTATGAACGGTCTTTCACAAATTGATATATGTAGTGGTCATTGAATGTTGGTTGAATTTAAACATTGTTTAATTTTATGCAAATTATAACCAATTAAATATATGCATAAATAGTGCTCTAGGCAACAGCTGAGTTATCCTTGAGGAAGGGGGCCGTTACACGCCCCCGAAACGCGCGTCGGATCAGGACTCTGTTTTTGCCGACCTCACCTGTGCGGTGATAACCTGCCAAGTAATCTCTCCCTCGTGTGGAATCAACCGGCTTCCACTGGACACGGTACGGATTGCCTGCTGGAGAGGTTGAGAGGTTACCGCTGACATTTCCTTTGTCTGCAACCAGGATACATTGGTACCTCCAGCGGTTCTGCATTGCTCGTTTGGAAGCGGATCGGAGCCTTGTGTGGTGCTAACCGGCCAAGCAACTTCCTCCTGTGTGGAATCAGTCAGCTGACACTGGATACGGTCTGGACTGCCCGCTGGAGAGGCTGAGTAGTTACCGCTGATCTTATTGTTGTCCGCAGCCAACATCTTGGTGCTTTCAGTGGCTTCGTACTGCTTGATTTCGAAAGTACATTTGGGAGAATACGGGACCGGCTGGTTTGTGGCCTTGTGAAGTGTTATAAAGGCTCTGTAAAGAGGGATGTCGGTAACCATACATCTCCCCCAGAGCCAGCACTAGTCGCGGCCACTGGCCTCAAAACGTCCGCTCTGGAAGTCTAACAGGTCAATCCTGTACATAGCGGTTCCAGCCTAATCAACGGAGAAATCCGGGGTGTTTTTTGCGGTCAAGTTGTTGTGAGGTTTATTCCCCCAGGCCCTGGGGGCGAATATAACGTCGCAAACTTATATTGTACAACTTAAAACTTGTAAGTTAGCCAGGGGTGGTATAGTACATCTTTCATTGTATAAGTCTAAATTATTAACCAAACAAAATATATGCCACCGGCCGGGGCATTACATTAGACTGGTAAAACTAAATCAATGTGAATATTGTATCACCTCGAAGTTAATTGGTTATACAAAAGAATTTTATTCTCATTACTTTCATTTTTTATTTTATGTGGTCCTTGTTTTATGTGGTCCTTGGTTTTAGTAATAATCAGTGTATTGTATATTATCAAATACTCTGTCTTGAAACAAGGATAGCAAAAAATTTTTTATTTGTGGTCTATTAATAAAATTATAAAAACCCATCTAGCGCTGGTTTATTGTGGATTTTTACTTAAAATCCTTTACACAGTTTATTAAAGGCTACTTTACACACTGCGATATCGGTCCCGATATCGCTAGTGTGGATACCCGCCCCCATCTGTTGCGCGACACGGGCAAATCGCTGCCCATGCTGCACAACACCGACCAGACCCGTCACACATACTTACCTGCCCGGCGACGTCGCTGTGACCGGCGAACCGCCTCCTTTCTAAGGGGGCGGTCCGTGCGGCGTCACAGCGACGTCACTGAGCGACCGCCCAATAGCAGCGGAGGGGCGGAGATGAGTGGCCGGAACATCCCGCCCACCTCCTTCCTTCCTCATAGCGGCTGGGAGGCAGGTAAGGAGAGGTTCCTCGTTTCTGCGGTGTCACACGGAGCGATGTGTGCTGCCGCAGGAGCGACGAACTACATCGTTACTGCTGCAGTAACGATAATCGAGAATGGAGACCCATGTCACCGATGAGCGATTTTGCACGTTTTTGCAGCGATGCAAAATCGCTCATCGGTGTCACACGCAGCAACATCGCTAATGCGGCCGGATGTGCGTCACAAATTCCGTGACCCCAACGACTCCGCATTAGCGATGTCGCAGCGTGTAAAGCCCCCTTTAGTGGGAGTGGTGTACAGGGTCTTAGCAGTAAAGAGTATTCCATATTTCTGCCAGATACCCACAGAGATATTGAAATCTGAAAAAAGAGACTTCTGCTCATTGAAGGTAAGAACTGCTCACATAGCGTTCAACTCCACAGCAAACGAGTGCTCTAGCACTGGCATCTCAGCAGGGATATTCCCCTACTACACATGTGTGTCTGGGTCCCTGTGACAGTTTACAGGACATAACTCAGGGCACCTAGACAGAAGGCAGAGGGACTACTTTCTATTTCTGGTGTAGAGCTTAGTACAATATATATATATATACTATTACATGTGACACATGTACCTTGTATTACCATTATTCGCTGTATATGAACCCCTTTTCTCCGGGCATTATTTGTCTATAGCATTTTTCACGAACCTGAGGCAACTGAGAACCCTTCAGTGAAGGAATTCCACTAACCCTCACAATACCAACCAGGGGCCTCCCTGCAGTAACTCAGGTAGTTGTACCCATTCTCTTTCCGCATTCTATGTGTTCTTCTTCTTTCTTCTTTTTTTTCTTTTTTCTTCTTTTTATTTCTATCATGTAGTTCAGGGGTTTATAGATATATGTCCTGCATCTCATATTTCCTTTAGTGGTGCTTCTTACCCATTCTCATATCATTTACCCTAGTATTTCATGATCCTGAGGCGACTGAGAACCCTTTAATAAAGGAATCCTTTTTCACTTGAATTGTCAAGTGATACTTACCAGTGACTATCACGTAATGTTACAGGTAGTTGCATTTTCTTCCTCTTCTTTCTCTCCTTTCTTCTTTGTCACACGGTCCATTGTGTTATAGCCCACGTGTCATGATAACACTTGTACCATCTTTTCATTTAGATTCCACCTACAATTATTTACCGATTCCAGTTCTGAAATAGGCTTTCATGATCTACTCACTAGAATTCTCAAGTGCATAAGGTACTGAGACATATACATGTTCACACCATTATAAAGAACAAAGTATAAACATTGAGGTTTTTCTCACACCCATGTTCCTGTGTTCTTTGATATGATATGTGTTCATTTCCTTCACTATATAGGATTGCAAGTTTTCCATTTGTACCTTAATGGCAATGACGCTATACAATTGAACACATATCATCCTGTTATCCATATAGGTGTGTATTTACCTGCTTGACTATTTTTGGTTGTTTGATCCAGAATGTTTCTCCAGATAGGTCATGTGGAAATTTTCTTTCCTCAGTACAAATGTTTTCACTATGGCTTTGGAAAAATTTTTTGTATGTGCATCATGGTCATTTGACCCATTGTACTCTCAAGTAGCAATATATTGTACTGTTATGTTGTACTATGTACTAATTACGTGTTTATATGGTTTTGTAACCCTTTATGATCTTAGATAACTTTATCCTTGATAAAGACCTAAAAACAAGGTCGAAACGTTGGATGAATTATCCTTTTGCACAAATAAAGAATTTTCAGCATTCCAAGAGTTCTTTTCTTACGTTATTGATCACTATAGTGTGCCAGAGCTATTTCTATTGAATTGACTCTTATTTTTTCTGAGCACCTGCTATATACACAGTGACCCAGACATATTCAAGTTTCATTCAGAAGGCAGAGGGAAGCCTTAGCAGCTGAGCCTATATCTTGGCTTGTGAGCATTAGAACAGGCCGGCGATTACAGGGTAACATGAAAAATGTCCAGCTTGCATTATGACTAGAACATGACAATATCCTTTTAAGTACTAACCTATGATGCGTTCCTAAGCAGTTGATGTTATATGTTCTACATTTCATTTTCTGCATACTTTACAAGTAGTAGAATTTGCTTTGATATAGGCAACTGGATTTTCACAATGAAAAGGCAAAGGATAACGCCCGAAAAAGACGCCATACATTATGTCAGTGCCATCACTGACAAACCTGGATTGACCATGAAATACATCAATCCCCTTAAAGGTGAGTTAAAACAAGTTTTAACTAAATTGCCTTAATATTGTCATGCATTAGAATGACTGTCTTAGGTAATGATAAATATTTTCTACAGGAAGAGGAGTGTTTGCTGAAACTGAAATCGAAAAAGGGAGTTTTGTTGCAGAATATCGAGGCGAGCTCACGTATGCACTTACGATGGTAGACAACTACTCGAGATTTATGGTTGTGGTACAAGTCAAAGATCTAATGGCCCATACTGCAGCGAAGGTCTTCCAAGCACACTTATGCAGACCTCATGGCTACTCAGAGAGAGTCCTCACAGATCAAGGCACAGCCTTTGAAGCGGAAATCTTCAAGGACTTCTGCAGCTTTTACCGATGCAGGAAGATGCGCACTACACCCTACCATGCTCAAACCAATGGTTATCAACCTGCTCAGGACTTTACCCCATATTCCAGATGTGGCCTTACAAGTGATTTATAGAGGGGTAACAATACGTTGGGATCACCGGATCTAATCTCCCTTTTTATACACCCTAAAATCTTGTTTGCTTTAGAATAAACAATAACATCATAAAGGTATAGCAGTACCGTTTCAAAGTTTCGGTGTCCCAAGCAGCATTCCATCAGCCTCTGGAAGGTTCCTGGCAAATTGCACAGCTCGAAGGGCATGCTTTTGAACTCGCAGAGACCCATCGGGGTGGCAAAGGCGGTCTTCTCCCGGTCTGCCTCAGCAACGGACACTTGCCAATAGCGACTAGTGAGATCAAGGGTAGAAAAATAATTTGCAGTTCTCAATGCAGCTAGCTATTCCTCAATACAGGGGAGTGGTGCTGTCCTTCTTCTTTAACAGGACCAACGGAGCTGCCCAGAGGCTACAACTGTCACGGATAACCCCAGCCTCCTTCATGTTGCTCAACATGTCCTTGGTACACTGGTAATGTGCAGGTAGTTTTGGCTTATATCTCTCTTTGATGGGTGGGTGTGCACTTGTGGGGATGTAGTGTTTGACCCCTTTTATTCTTCAAAAGTCTAGCGGATGTTTGCTGAAGACTTGCTCGTATTCTTGCACTAGCCTGTAGACCCCCTTCTTGTGATGTGAAGGTGTGGAGTCAGTGCCTACGTGTAATTCCTTACACCACTCCTCTGGCTGACTTGGTGAGCTGTCACTGAATGGGTGGGCTGAAGCAATGGTGGATGCTGCTGTTTGGATAGCATGTGTATCTACTGAGAACAGCTTATCAATGGTGGCAAATCGGAGCAGCTTAATCTCTTGCTCTCCGCAGTTCAACACTCTCATGGGCACTCTTCCCTTCCATATTAATGAATAAAACTATGATGTAAATAGCATATAGATACCCCACAAATGCAGATAAAAGTAGGTTATGGGAAAAGGGGGAAGAGAGAAACAGGAAAATAGTGGAATAAAGTATACCTTCCAGGTGGGAGAGGAAATGGCAGCACAGCCAGTGGAGGTGAAGCAAGGGGAGCCTGCAACTAAAGAGTTGAGAGCGTTATCACATGGTGACTGAGCCTGATTGTAACGGGAGCATAGAGGTGCCGATCCTGTCTTACCTGCGTTGGTGTAGAAGTGGGTGTCCTGTGGTGGAGTCAGCTATGTGCAGTGGTGGCCGTGGGTTCTTTTATGTGCGACCGTAGTAATAGCTGCGCCCACTTCCTGTATGGGAGTGGAATGCAGTGAGGGTAATGGAACGCACGCCTGCGCATTTGTGTTTAACGTCGCGCATGTGCAGAACGGAGAAAAGGCTGCGCTCACTTCCTAATGAAAGGGAGTGAGACGCATCTGGGAAGGGAAGGGAAAAGATTAGGGTTTGGGGATGATGAAAGGGCTTTCTACGGGCAAGGATGGCAAAGGGTGGCAGTGACGGAAAGTCAGGCAGCCTGTCCTGTCCTGTCCTGTCCGTCCGTCTTTTTGTATCATGAATTGGAAAGACTGCAAGGGGGAGGGGAGGTGCTTGTGTCCAAAAGGAGGAGTTATTCAGATTCATTGCAGTGGGCGGCGGCTGCAAAAAGCACCATTCTTCTTGTTTTTGCTCTGCAAAACAGCCTTTTCAAGGGTTGGCTTGGGTGACAAAATGTCTTCTGTAGGCGTGGGTTTGTCTCCCTCTCCCTAAGATGTGTCCGGTATAGGCCAGGGTGCCACTCAAGGCCGTAACCAATTCGGGTTATAGCTTCTCGGCCTTTTGGCTAAGATCAAGTGTAGTTTCGGAGGACGCTACCTTGGTCGGTACTGGAAGGTGCCTGGGATTGCACGTCTGCCGGCCTTGAGGAAGTGTGTGCGCCTTCTGGTGACACATAGCCCTCTTGTGCCTGGACGGTTCCCAGGCAACGGGAGGCGATCACCTTTGTTATTTTGAAGTCCTACTGATAAACAGAAAAAAAAAAAAATTAAATCTGTTCTTATCAGTTTAATATCTGATACGTCCCCTCTCTGGGGACCATATATTAAATGGATTTTTAGAACAAGGAGATGGAAAAAATCTTGCTCTGTCCACTCCACGCATTGACCTGGTATTGCAGTACCTCCAGGACCGGTGCACCCCTTCTTAACCCAGTTTCCAAAAGCAGAACTCAATTCACCTGATTCAAATGAGCCCCATTAGTGAATTGAAAGAAAGCAAAAACTTTATATGCACCTCAATTTGGCCAATTCACTTTTCACACTTTCACCCTTTTTTTTATCTTTCACACCTTTTACTTGCTTTATTGATGCAAAAAGCTGTGCCAAATAGCAAACTCATCTCCACTCAACTTGACCAACTCTGCTATGTCCCGTGCAGTATCTTATTCTCAGTCTTATCTAGATCATTTGCAATTGAATAGAATAGATCCCTTTTGGCTGCTTATGACTGTGTAAAATATGTAGTTTTACTGGGCTGGGATGAGAGAATCCATTGAAGCATGGTGTAGGGATTGTGGTTCCTGTGTGCTAAGAAGAGAGGCTGGCACCAGCCAGAAAGCCCCATTGCAGCCAATAATCACTTAATAACTTTTTCAACTTGTCATCATATGGGAGGCCTTCCATTCCTTGTAGTAGTCTAGTTGCCCACCTTTGAACTGACTCTAACTTCTGAATGTCCTTTTTAAAATGTGGAGCCCAAAACTGGTTCCCATATTCCAGATGTAGCCTTACAAGTGATTTATAGAGGTGTAACAATACGTTGGGATCACGGGATCTAATCTCCCTTTTTATACACCCTAAAATCTTGTCCCAAGCAGCATTCCATCAGCCTCTGGAAGGTTCCTGGCGCATTGCACAGCTCGAAGGGCATGCTTTTGAACTCGCAGAGACCCATAGGGGTCTGCCTCAGCAACGGACACTTGCCAATAGTGACTAGTGAGATCAAGGGTAGAAAAATAATTTGCAGTTCTCAATGCAGCTAGCGATTCCTCAATACGGGGAGTGGTGCCGTCCTTCTTTTTTAACAGGATCAACAGAGCTGCCCAAAGGCTACAACTGTCACGGATAACCCCAGCCGCCTTCATGTTGCTCAACATGTCCTTGGTACACTGGCAATGTGAAGGTGGTATTGGCTTATAGCTCTCTTTGATGGGTGGGTGTGCACCTGTGGGGATGTGGTGTTGGACCCCTTTTATTCCCCCAAAATCTAGCGGGCTTCCCACCGGTAACCCGCTCCCCAGCTTGGATGGATGCTGAGGGAGCCCCTTTTGCCCGCAGGCTCTGGCCCTGGGAACTGTAGCCTTGGCGGTGACTGTGCTTCCCTCTACGGTGTGAGCTGTTGCCTTCAATCGGGTCTTGACTGCTGGGAAACCCTGGAGGTTCCTGTCGCTAACGGATTTGACCGGTTTTACGGCGACTCCTAGCCTGGTCGGGGTCCGTAGGCCCTGCCGGATGGTGCTGGCTTCTCTTCACTCCCCGATCTGGTACCGGCGGGCCACTGCCCATCCCCGGTCCGTACGGTTCACTCCAATCAGCCTCTCCTGCAGAAGGTCACCACCGTCTGCCAACCTTGCTGAGTGCCCGGGCCACACACCCGGACACGGTCAGTCTCCTCTCCTCTTCACTTCTCTAACTCCAAAACTGATCTCTAATCTGACTCCTTTTCCCGCCTCCAGGACTGTGAACTCCTCGGTGGGTGGGATCAACCGCCTGGCCCACCCCCTGGTGTGGACATCAGCCCCTGGAGGAAGGCAACTAGGATTTGTGTTTAGCTTCGGTGTGCCTAGCCGGAGTGTAGAGTGTGTTGGTGTAGTACCTGTGACGACCTGGCTTGTCCAGGGCGCCACATTCCCCTATAGTAAAATGCAGACCGTCCGCGGGCTGCCCGTCCATCACCGGTTTTATTTTCACAACTGAAAAAGAATAAAACGGTAAAACATGTAAAAGCATCATAAACATTTTACAACGGTACAGCTTCCGCTCTTCTCCCACCCAAACAACCTGGCCCTGATGCTGCCCCTAAGAAGCGGGCAGCACCCCTTGACCCCAGTCCAGCACCAAGTTGCCCGAGCGGGTTCTGTCTCTTTCAGGGGGCCCACGTCCAAGGGGACCCCTGAACCCCCGGAGGATCGCCACCGGTTACGGTAGTGGCGGGCCTAGGCCATCCCTTTCCTCCAGGCCCATCCTCCCAAATCAGCCTCTCCGGAGGCGGTAACGGTGTCAAGCCAACAAACATTTTTATTTACATTGCACTAAGTTTGTGGTTGCCCTGCAAGTTCTTGGGCTTGTCCGTAAGCAGTTCCTTACGCAATGGTTGCACAGTCCCTACGGGGACAACAGTTGCCGGCAACGGCCGGTTTAATCACGGTTCAATCAGGTAAACTTCTTTGGTTGATCATCTTTACTTATCATTTAAAACTTTCAAACTGGTACACTCAACACATAAAGCCCCCCCCTTTTAAAGAGTAGTTTCCCTGTACCTAAGTGGGGGTCTACCTAGGTTGGGGCGAGTGGACCTTCGGGGTCCGGTGTCAGTGGTGACAGGCAGTGGGGCAGAGGGAACAGTCAGTTCCTCCTCCCTGCTATCATGTGGGGCAGGCGGAGGCGTAGGGGAGCTGGGTACAGGTACATCCCTGGGCACTGGCTCGCGGTTAACCGTTTCCATCATTTCTTCATCCACGGGTTGTGGGAACAGTATCACTGGAAGGATCACCGCACCGTTCTGTGTAGGCCAGTCTGCTGGAAAATCACCCATCATGGTGTGGATTACCTCTTTTTCCTTCTCCACTGGACTGGGAACTGGAGCCTCATCCGCTACTCTCAATGCTGGTGGGCACTTCTTCAGGTGGTCTCGGGAAACCGTGGCCAAAGTCCCCCCCTGGTCACGGCTGATCTGGTAGGCCTTCCCATTCTCCCATCCTGTGGGCTGGACTACATACGGGGTTTTTTCCCATTGATCATCCAGCTTGTGGGCCCTTCTTTTCCGCTTCAGCACTACATCCCCAGGTTGGAAGGAACCGGCAGGCGCCTTCTTGTTGAAGCACTGCTCCTGTTGTCCCCGACTCCGGCACAAGTTCTTTTCAACATACTCCTGGACCTGTCGGTACTGTGTCCTCCGCCGAGTGTCCCATTCAGCTGTCGACAGGAGTGCTTCTGAAGCTTCCAAGCCCATTTCCAGATCCACTGGTAGCCGGCCGGGACGAGCTCTCATCAGGTATGCTGGAGTGCATTTCGTAGAGCTGGAAGGGATGTTGTTGTACATATCGACCAGGTCAGGTAGCTTCTCCAGCCACAGGTTCCGCTCTTCCAGTGGTAACGTCTTGAGGAGGCCCAGGACCAAGTGGTTCATCTTTTCACAAATGCCATTGGTTTGGGCGTGGTAAGGCGTGGTCCGGATTTTCTTGCAGCCGTACAACTGGCAGAATTCCTGGAATACCTCTGCTTCAAAGGCCGGACCCTGGTCGGTAAGCACCCTCTCCGGGTACCAATGCGGTCAACAGAAATAAGCCTGGAAAGCCTTAGCAGCGGTGCGGCCGGTTAAGTCCTTAACTGGGACAACCACCAGGAACCTCGAGTAGTGGTCTACGATGGTCAGAGCGTAGGTGTACCCACTTCGGCTGGGGGTGAGCTTTACATGGTCAAGGGCAACCAGCTCCAGCGGTTGGTGTGTAATGATCGGGTGTAGGGGTGCCTTCTGGCTGGCCTCGTCCTTCCTTCTCAATGCGCAAGGGCCACATTCTCGGCACCAGGCCTCCACAGATTCCCGCATTCCACTCCAATAGAACCGCTCTCTTAACAACATCTCTAGCTTCTTCCACCCGAAGTGCACTGCACCATCATGGTATGCTTGCAGGACGGTGGGCACGTTAGCCTGGGGAATCACCAGCTGGCGGATCTTCTCGTGAGTCTTTGGATTAATCAGCTCGCGATACAACTTCCCCTGGTGTAGGTATAGCCGGGTCCGTTCTTGCCACAGACGTTGGGCTTCGGCAGGGGCAGCAGGGTCTATCCCAGCAGAACCCTGTTCCACTAGAGTCTTGACCAGGCGGACAGCAGGTGCCTGGTCCTGAGCTTCCTGCCAGTCCTGTCGGGGCAGCGGATCCAGGTTCACCCGTTGTTGGTAGACGTGCACCTTCTCAGTGAATGGCCGGTGAAATGCAGGCAACTCGATCTCTTCGAGGTCATCATCCTCTGGCCCCTCTTCCGACAGGTGGGGCATCCGGGAGAGTGCATTGGCATTGACGTTGGTACGGCCGGCCCGGTACTTGATGGTGAAATCGTAGTTGGCTAACCTGGTCACCCACCGCTGCTCCAACGCGCCCAGCTTGGCCGTATCTAGATGGGTCAGCAGGTTATTGTCTGTGTACGCGGTGAACTTGGCTGCTGCCAGGTAATGGCGGAACCGCTCGGTGATAGCCCACACCAGTGCCAAGAGCTCAAGCTTGAAGGAGATGTAGTTCTCAGGGTTCCTCTCAGTCGGTCGGAGTTTTCGGCTAGCATAAGCTATTACCTTTTCCCTTCTGTCTTGGACCTGGGATAGAACAGCCCCCAAGCCCACATTGCTGGCGTCGGTGTAGAGGATGAATGGGCGGCTGTAGTCAGGGTACGCTAGGATTTCCTCTCCGGTCAGGGCTGTTCTCAGCTGGCGGAAGGATTCCTCATGCTTTTCTTCCCACACCAATGGGGCTACTAGGGATCTACCACCCTTGGTCTGTCCTACGAGGAGGTCTTGCATGGGGGCAGCCATCTTTGTGTACCCCTTAATGAAGCGACGGTAATATCCCACCAGGCCCAGAAACTGCCTCACTTCCCTCACTGTGGTCGGTCTCGGCCAGTCTTGGATGGCGGTGATCTTCTCGGGGTTGGGGGCGACACCTTCCGCACCAACCACATGTCCTAGGTACTGCACTCTGGGTTTCAGCAGATGACACTTTGAGGGCTTCAACTTCATCCCATACTTGGCAAGGGACGCGAACACCTCGGCTAGGTGCTCCAGGTGGGCTTCATACGTCTGTGAGTACACAATCACATCATCCAAGTACAGCAAAACGGTCCCATAGGCAGTCTTCTCTCGGTCTTCCGGTGCCACGGCCACCTGCCAGTACCCGCTGGTGAGGTCAAGGGTGGAGAAGTAGTTAGCGGTTCTCAGCGAGGCCAGGGACTCTTTGATGCGGGGCAGAGGGTAAGCATCCTTATGCGTTATCTGGTTAATCTTCCGGTAATCCACACACATCCGCATGGTGCCATCCTTCTTCTTAACCAGCACCAACGGAGCGGCCCAGGGACTACAGCTGTCCCTAATAACCCCTGCCTCCTTCATGTTCCTCAACATGTCTTTGGCGCATTGGTAGTGCGCAGGGGGAATAGGCCTGTATCTCTCTTTAATAGGGGAGTGTGTACCGGTAGGGATGTGGTGTTGAACCCCTTTAATCTGCCCAAAATCTAGAGGGTGCTTGCTAAAAACCCGCTCATACTCCTGTACCACCCGGTATACCCCTTCCTTGTGGTGTATGGGGGTATCATCAGTGCCGACATGTAGCTCTCGATACCACTCGCCTAACTCCCCCAGGGATGAGTGGGAACCGGCAGCAGGCGGTGTGACTGGGGGAACGGCTTCATGGATCGTGTGGGGATCTAGAGTGAGCAATTTGGCAAGGGTAGCGTACCGGGTGGTGCATGAATGCACACATATTGGTTTTATAATCTTATTGTATTACTTTATATTCTTATTTCACTTGTGCATATCTCCACCATAATCCTGGCTAAGAAATATAGCTTTTTTTGGGGTACACAGGTAGTAAGGTCTTCTTTCTATTTCTTTAGGGGTGATATAGCCTGGTGGAACTCTAGACCTCTAACATTATATATGCACCCTTTTTCTTTATGGTTCTTGGACACCTTATAACATTCTTCCATACATATATATCTTTCTCATAAATTATAAATAATTAGGCATTTTTATATATTTTATTTACATTTTCATAAATAACTTTTTACAAAGCATGGGGGACATTCTCACATACATATAATTTTCATGTACGCATTCTGAAAATTTACGCATAAACCGTACACACTCCTTTTTGTAACAATTTCTATAACTCATTCGCTGAACTCTCATCCCGGATATTCATTCTTACACCGAATTTCCTGTTATAACACAATATTCATGATTTTTATTCAATTTATTTTTATTTTTTAGGTTTATTAGTAGTGATGAGCGAGTACTAAAAAGCTCGGGTGCTCGAAGCTCGGGCCGAGCCTCCCAAGATACTCGTGTACTCGGCCCGAGCACCGAGCCCAATGTTATCCTATGGGAGACCCGAGTATTTTTGTGAAATGACCACCGGCAGCATGTAGAAACCCTAAAAATGGCACAAAAGTCTCCGAAGAGTGCTCAAATGACATGGCAACAGCATGGGGAAGACCCCTTGAAGCATTTATCACTCAAAAGTCACAGCTGTGAATAATTTTGTCCGCGTTTTACGCCATTTTTACGGACTCACCAGAAAACCTTCCAAAATGACACCAAAATGATTTTTCATAGCGGAAATGTTAAGGGCACATACCCAATAGTGAGATAGAGCTAATGTATGTTACTTTTTGAGATCAATACATGAAAGATTTTACGTAAAACATTGTGTGGCACTCCGATGTCCCTGAGAAGAGACGTACATAAAGGCCTCTGAGTCTAATGTGCCCATTTTGAGGAACTGAGTCTTTGTAGTATTTTCCTTTGCCAGGGCAGTCCAAAATTGTGAGGTTCACCAATGCCCCTGCATACAGACGTGCATGATGGCCTGTAAACCTGAAGTGCCCATTGTAAGGAAGTGGGTCTATTGTAGTATAGCCCTTAGGCAGGGCAGCCAAAAATTGGGAGGCTCCACGTTGTCCCTGGATAGAGACGTGCATGAGGGCCTCAAAACATTAAGTGTCCAGTGTCAGGAAGTGGGTGTATTATAGTATAGCCCTTAGGCAGGGCAGCCAAAAATTGGGAGGCTCCACGTTGTCCCTGGATAGAGACGTGCATGAGGGCCTGTAAACCTGAAGTGCCCATTGGAAGGAAGTGGGTCTTTTGTAGTATAGCCCTTTGGCAGGGCAGCCAAAAATTGGGAGGCTCCACGTTGTCCCTGGATAGAGACGTGCATGAGGGCCTGTAAACCTGAAGTGCCCATTGGAAGGAAGTGGGTCTTTTGTAGTATAGCCCTTTGGCAGGGCAGCCAAAAATTGGGAGGCTCCACGTTGTCCCTGGATAGAGACATGCATGAGGGCCTCAAAACATTAAGTGTCCATTGTCAGGAAGTGGGTGTATTATAGTATAGCCCTTAGGCAGGGCAGCCAAAAATTGGGAGGCTCCACGTTGTCCCTGGATAGAGACGTGCATGAGGGCCTGTAAACCTGAAGTGCCCATTAGAAGGAAGTGGGTCTTTTGTAGTATAGCCCTTTGGCAGGGCAGCCAAAAATTGGGAGGCTCCACGTTGTCCCTGGATAGAGACGTGCATGAGGGCCTCAAAACATTAAGTGTCCATTGTCAGGAAGTGGGTGTATTATAGTATAGCCCTTTGGCAGGGCAGCCAAAAATTGGGAGGCTCCACGTTGTCCCTGGATAGAGACGTGCATGAGGGCCTCAAAACATTAAGTGTCCATTGTCAGGAAGTGGGTGTATTATAGTATAGCCCTTAGGCAGGGCAGCCAAAAATTGGGAGGCTCCACGTTGTCCCTGGATAGAGACGTGCATGAGGGCCTCAAAACATTAAGTGTCCATTGTCAGGAAGTGGGTCTTTTGTAGTATAGCCCTTTGGCAGGGCAGCCAAAAATTGGGAGGCTCCACGTTGTCCCTGGATAGAGACGTGCATGAGGGCCTCAAAACATTAAGTGTCCATTGTCAGGAAGTGGGTGTATTATAGTATAGCCCTTAGGCAGGGCAGCCAAAAATTGGGAGGCTCCACGTTGTCCCTGGATAGAGACGTGCATGAGGGCCTCAAAACATTAAGTGTCCATTGTCAGGAAGTGGGTCTTTTGTAGTATAGCCCTTTGGCAGGGCAGCCAAAAATTGGGAGGCTCCACGTTGTCCCTGGATAGAGACGTGCATGAGGGCCTCAAAACATTAAGTGTCCATTGTCAGGAAGTGGGTGTATTATAGTATAGCCCTTTGGCAGGGCAGCCAAAAATTGGGAGGCTCCACGTTGTCCCTGCATAGAGACGTGCATGAGGGCCTCAAAACATTGTTCCCATTGCAAAGGAGCGGGTCTCCTGTCGTTGTAATGTCCATTCTGCAAAGAATGGGCGAAAAAATTTACCACTGGGGGTATACCTGAAACAAAGGCCTAACTCTTGTAACGGTCATCATGGTGGCGCATGAGGAGAAGGAGGAGCAGTCCAGCGATTATCCAAAGTCCAGAAGTGTGTACCCATGGGTGACTGGAGGTACATGGCAAATTCCCATTACAAACTTTAAATTCCGCTCTCATTTGCTGGTGGTGTGGTGAAGTCTGGCCCAATCCAACCCTTGTTCATCTTGATCAGAGTCAGCCTGTCAGCATTTTCAGTTGACAGGCGGGTGCGTTTATCTGTAATGATTCCACCTGCGGCACTAAAAACACGCTCTGACAAAACGCTAGCGGCAGGGCAGGCCAGGACTTCCAAGGCGTAGAGAGCCAATTCATGCCACGTGTCCACCTTGGATACCCAATAATTGTAAGGCACAGAGGAATGTCGGAGTACAGTTGTTCGATCTGCAAGGTACTCCTTGAGCATCTGGGCAAACTTAGGATTTCTTGTGGCACTACCCCGCACCTCAGGGGCTGTGGTACGTGAGGGGCTGAGAAAACTGTCCCACATCTTAAAGACTGTTCCCCTACCTCTGGCGGATTGGACTTGTGCCTCTCTCGGCTGTACGCCTTGGTTGTCCACTGATTCCTGACCTATGCCGCTAGCGTTTTGTGAGGGGAATGCTTTGCCTACTTCCGTGACTATGGCCTTCCGGAACTGCTGCATTTTGGTTGACCTCTCCGCCTCGGGAATAAGAGACATAAAGTTCTCCTTGTAGCGTGGGTCTAACAGTGTTACCAACCAGTAATGATTGTCGGCCAAGATGTTCTTAACGCGAGGGTCACGAGACAGGCAGCTTACCATAAAGTCAGCCATGTGCGCCAGACTCTTAACAGCCAGGACTTCAGTAGCCTGACCAACACGTTGACTGAACATGCTGTCCTCCTCCTCCTCCTCCTCCTCCTCCTCATCTACCCTGTCCTCTGGCCAGCCACGCTGAACCGAGGATATGACTGGTGTGCATGTCATATCCTCAATTTGGCCGGAGATTTGCTCCATGTCTTCATCCTCCTCCTCGTCATAGTCCTCCACTGCACGTTGTGATGAGACGAGGCTGGGCTGTGTGTTATCACCCACACCCACTACTGTTTCTTGCTGCAACTCATCGCGCTCCGCCTGCAATGCATCATGTTTGGTTTTGAGCAGAGACCGTTTTAGAAGGCAGAGTAGCGGTATGGTGACGCTAATAATGGCGTCATCACCACTCACCATCTTGGTGGAGTCCTCAAAGTTTTGGAGGATGGTACATAGGTCGGACATCCATCTCCACTCCTCAGGTGTTAAATAGTGGCGGCTGGGGACCAAGTAACGTGGGACAGCTGCCGCCATCAGGTCGCGGAATGCTTCTGTCTCCACCAGCCTAAAAGGCAACATTTCCAGCGCAAGCAGTCGCGAAATGTTAGCATTTAGAACTGTGGCATGTGGGGTGTTGGCAATGTATTTGCGCCTGCGTTCAAAGGTTTGCTGAATGGATAACTGAACGCTGCGCTGGGACAAGGACGTGCTTGATGATGGTGTTATTTCTGAGTAGGCAACTGCAGGTGCAGGACCGGAGGAGGCTTGTTCGCAGGCAGCATGGACAGGGGATTGGCTCGCATGCACAACCAGCGAAGACGTAGCAGTGACATTAGCAAGCACTGCTCCTCGACTCTGTTGTACTTCCCACAAAGTCGGGTGCTTGGCTGACATGTGCCTGATCATGCTGGTGGTGGTCAGGCTGCTAGTTTTGGTACCCCTGCTGATGCTGGCACGGCAGGTGTTGCAAATGGCCTTTTTAGAATCATCTGGATCCAACTTAAAAAACTGCCAGACTCGGGAAGACCTAACATTTGTATAGGCACCTTGTGTCGTGTTGTTGTTCCGGGGAACGGTTGCCTGACTTCTGCCTGGAGCCACCACCCTGCTTCTTACTGCCTGTTGGGATGCTACGCCTCCCTCCCCCTGTGCACTGCTGTCCTCGCTCTGCATATCCTCCTGCCAGGTTGGGTCAGTTACTGGATCATCCACCACGTCGTCTTCCTCTTCCGCACCCTGCTCCTCCTCCTGACTTCCTGACAATTGTGTCTCATCATCGTCCACCCCTTGTTGAGACACGTTGCCAACTTCGTGAGAACGTGGCTGCTCAAATATTTGGCCATCTGTACATACGATCTCCTCATGACCCACTTCAACATGAGCTGGCGAGAGGCCAGAATGTGCGAATGGAAACGTGAACAGCTCTTCCGAGTGTCCAAGTGTGGGATCATTAATGTCCGAGGACGTGTACTCAGCCTTGTGGTAGGAAGGAGGATCAGGTTCTGAAATGTGCGGTGCAGTATCACGGCTACTGACACTTGACATGGTGGAAGACAGAGTGTTTGTGGTGGTGCCAATCTGACTGGAAGCATTATCCGCTATCCAACTAACAACCTGTTGACACTGGTCTTGGTTCAAGAGCGGTGTACTGCTGCGGTCCCCAAGAATTTGGGACAGGATGTGCGAGCGACTAGATGTGGCCCTTTGTTGTGGCAAAATTAGAGCTTGCCCACGACCTCGGCCTCTGCCTGCACCACCATCACGTCCACTTCCTTGTTCCTTGCCAACGCCCTTGCGCATTTTGCAATGCTGTGCTGACGTGTATTCACTAGACTTGGGCGTTATATCAAAGTTTGTGCAAATTGTGCACCTGTACGCTGCCACCGACAGGCACACACGTGCGGTTTTTAAATGCAAGCACGGACGCACTAAGAACCTAACAGGTTTTAGGAGCAAAAATTAATGACGAGAACTCTGACACTATCAGCCACTGCTGACTGACGTGTATTATACACTACACTTGTGCGTTATATAATAGTTTGGTAAAAACGCACACAAGTGCACCTGTACGCTGCCACCGACAGGCACACACGTGCGGTTTTTAAATGCAAGCACGGACGCACTAAGAACCTAACACAGGTTTTAGGAGCAAAAATTAATGACGAGAACTCTGACACTATCAGCCACTGCTGACTGACGTGTATTATACACTACACTTGTGCGTTATATAATAGTTTGGTAAAAACGCACACAAGTGCACCTGTACGCTGCCACCGACAGGCACACACGTGCGGTTTTTAAATGCAAGCACGGACGCACTAAGAACCTAACACAGGTTTTAGGAGCAAAAATTAATGACGAGAACTCTGACACTATCAGCCACTGCTGACTGACGTGTATTATACACTACACTTGTGCGTTATATAATAGTTTGGTAAAAACGTACACAAGTGCACCTGTACGCTGCCACCGACAGGCACACACGTGCGGTTTTTAAATGCAAGCACGGACGCACTAAGAACCTAACACAGGTTTTAGGAGCAAAAATTAATGACGAGAACTCTGACACTATCAGCCACTGCTGACTGACGTGTATTATACACTACACTTGTGCGTTATATAATAGTTTGGTAAAAACGCACACAAGTGCACCTGTACGCTGCCACCGACAGGCACACACGTGCGGTTTTTAAATGCAAGCACGGACGCACTAAGAACCTAACACAGGTTTTAGGAGCAAAAATTAATGACGAGAACTCTGACACTATCAGCCACTGCTGACTGACGTGTATTATACACTACACTTGTGCGTTATATAATAGTTTGGTAAAAACGCACACAAGTGCACCTGTACGCTGCCACCGACAGGCACACACGTGCGGTTTTTAAATGCAAGCACGGACGCACTAAGAACCTAACACAGGTTTTAGGAGCAAAAATTAATGACGAGAACTCTGACACTATCAGCCACTGCTGACTGACGTGTATTATACACTACACTTGTGCGTTATATAATAGTTTGGTAAAAACGCACACAAGTGCACCTGTACGCTGCCACCGACAGGCACACACGTGCGGTTTTTAAATGCAAGCACGGACGCACTAAGAACCTAACAGGTTTTAGGAGCGACAATTGCTGAGAAGTCTGACACTATCAGGACTGTTTTAGACTGTGTACACCAGCCCCAGATATCATGAAGGCTGGTATACGGTCACCACTAGGAATGGCTATATACCCTGCCTGCCTGCCTGCCTGCCTGTATACTGCTACAATAGTCCTGACAAGGACTCTTTTGGTCACTAGCCTGTATTCCAACCTGGCTATACCCTGCCTGTATACAGCAACAATAGTCCTGAGAAGGACTCTGCTACTGTACTCCGACCTGGCTATACCCTGCCTGCCTGTATACAACTAGAATAGTCCTGAGAAGGACTTTTGGTCACACTGTTTGCAGCCCTGCTACGGAAATAGCTATAAAGGGCCGCAAACCTTTCCCTGAAGCAGCGACCCTCTCCCTGCACTGACTGTCTGGATAGCTGTGAGCAGAGCACAGCGCGCCCGCCGGTATAAAGGCTCGGTCACGCTGTGCAGGCCGGCCAATCACTGCAATTCCACAACTAACAGGGCTGTGGCATTGCAGTGGTCTGCCAGCCAATCCCTGCATGAGGGCTGGCTCTCAAAAGAGCGCCAACATGCAGGGATGAAGACCACGAGTACAGCACGAGTATCGCGAGATTACTCGGTCCCCGTCGAGTAGACTGAGTACAGTGATACTCGTGCGAGTACCGAGTAGTAACAAGCATGCTCGCTCATCACTATTTATTAGTAAAATGGCTTACACTCCCCTTTTTTCCACTTTTTTCTTCACTACTTTTATAAAGAAATTTTTCCTTTCTTTATTCTTAATGCAATTTTATATAGCAACACCACCATTTTTTGCCACGAACATAATTTTTCTTGTCCGTCATCCCGTTCACCCTTACAGGGTTGTGGACAGATGCACTTGTCACTACACTTCTAAGACTCAATACAGGGTCTGGAGCTCAATGCTCCCTTTTTGTTTTTTTTTTCTTCTTTTTTTTCTTTTTTTCATTTTGTCCTTCTCTTCTTCTTTTTCTGATTTTTGTCTCAAAAAGCTGATGAAATTTGAAACACTATACCCCAGTGATTTTATAAATGTTTCTCAATATATCACTTGAGAACTTTTATGGCCGGTATTGTAACAGTTGACCATCCCGGCAGTATTTGAAATACAGCAGTCAGTCCTCTGACGTAGCTCCATATGTGTATATATAGAGGTTCTTCCTCCTTTGATTGCATACTGTTCTTTTTTTGCCCTGATGAAGGAGACAGTGATCTCTGAAACACATTGACCGGAAAAAAGAATAAAGAGATGAAATAATTAACATCAGTTTCCTTTGGTGACAGCGCGGCACGCACCCGATTTTCCTCCTATACGTTATTGCTCTTCTACTAGGGGCTGCGGCTGTCGCCATTTGTAACGTGCATTTAGGGGTTGTGACTGGCACAACCTTAAGAGGTGAGTGCAACTACTATTAATTATTTGTTACCTTACCAGGTAAGACCCTAATTTGTGCGTCTGCTCCAGAGTTATTTCCCTGATTATTAATATCTGACAGGCAGTGATTGATCCTGCATTCTCACCTTCCTCTCTGTTGCACATTCTTATTGTTCCTATATGCTCTCTATTTCCATCAGACTTTTTTTGTCCTTCGGTGGGGCTCTAACATATGTGCACCATTTATTATTTATTTTTATGGATTCCTTTCTTTTTTCATGCTAGCGTTCATTATGCAGTAGTCATTCATGATATATCTTATATTTGTGAATCCATTAGGGCTCTATATGTCTGGTGCATCACATTGGGTCTTTTCAGTGCACAATAGGCACCTTTTTCTGTTATGCTCTGCTGCCACCTTATGGACATCCTATCAGTGATGCCAGAAAAAAATGGACATGTCTCCGTGCAGCAATCACGGACACGCGGGTACGCCGCACGGAGACACGTGCAGTGAAAAATCACTGATGTGTGAGCAGACCCATTCATTATAATGGATCTGCGTATCTCAGTGATTCTGTTATGTTTAAAAAAAAGCACAAACGTACCAGAATCACTGACGTGTGAAACAGGCCTTATAGTGTTTTGATTTATGTATGTATTATACAACTTCTGTGGATCTTGTATGAGTGACTTTTCTTCATTTTATTGGATTGTTTTAAAATATTGAAATAAAGTCACGCTTCCTATGCATCCTTTTGTATTCTGATTGGCTACTATAATACAGTTTTTAGGCACTGAGATCGATACCAGAGGCATGGTCTTCCGCTTACCAGAGGATAAGCTCAAAAGGCTAAGGGACATAATAGAAGGGTTTAGTGCTGTTAATAAGGTGGCATTAAGATAAATGAAATATATCTTCTCGGTCTTCTCGTTTTCTTGCTGAGTTGTGCCAATGGACAGAGTTTTTTCTAGACATTTGCTATTGGAAACTCAGGGAACCAAAGCTCCTGGATAGAGTTGAGCGCGGTTCGTGGTTCGTGGTTCTCCAGTTCTAGGCTCGAGTGATTTTGGGGCATGTTCTAGATCGAACTAGAACTCGAGCTTTTTGCAAAAGCTCGATAGTTCTAGAAACGTTCGAGAACGGTTCTAGCAGCCAAAAAACAGCTAAATCATAGCTTGGTTTCTGCTGTAATAGTGTAAGTCACTCTGTGAATCAAACTATTATCAAATTTCAGTGTATAGTGTGCGTGAACAGCGCCTTCAGATCACTGCTGTTTCTATAATGGCGATCGCCATTTTTTTTTTTTTTCCTTGTCTTCCTTCCCTAAGTGCGCGCGTCTTGTGGGGCGGGCCAGCATGTCAGCCAATCACAGACACACACACAGCTAAGTTGACTTTGAGCCAGAGAAGCAACGGCATGTGTGATAGGATCTGCATGTCACATGTCCCTGCATTATAAAACCGGACATTTTCTTCACGGACGCCATTATCTGCCTTCTGCGTCTTTGGTGTCAGACATCACTGTCGCAGCTCCGTCCTCCTGAGTCCTATAGCCGATACAGCTGTATGCGCTGCATACACAGCGTTAGACAGCATAGGGAGAGCACTTTATAGCAGTCCTTTTAAGGGCTCAAACCGGCAGGGTCAGAGAGCCATAGGTGACAGGTCCTGCAAACAGCAACAGCATCTGTGTAGCCAAGGTCAGGGATTTCCTCCCTGCATTTCACCATTAGGAGGGAATAGAAAGGCAGGCTTCCATTCCTCTACCCAGAGCACCACAATCCTGCCACTGTACCCTCCTGTCCTCTGCACACTCCAACTCATTATAACTAAGCCATTATACTAGCAAACACTCAGTGTACCTAGTGGCATCCTATCTGTGGCTATTGGACTTTGCTATAGTCCCACTAGTGCAAAGACATTTGCAGAGCACGTCTGCCTGCATTGCACACTCCAACTTTTTTAAACTAAGCAATTTTACTAGCAAACACTCAGTGTACCTAGTGGCATCCTATACGTGGCTATTGGACTTTGCTATAGTCCCACTAGTGCCAAGACATTTGCAGAGCGCATCTGCCTGCGTTGCACACTCCAACTAATTTTAACTTAGCCATTATACTAGCAAACACTCAGTGTACCTAGTGGCATCCTATACGTGGCTATTGGACTTTGCTATAGTCCCACTAGTGCCAAGACATTTGCAGAGCGCATCTGCCTGCGTTGCACACTCCAACTAATTATAAGTAAGCCATTATACTAGCAAACACTCAGTGTACCTAGTGGCATCCTATCTGTGGCTATTGGACTTTGCTATAGTCCCACTAGTGCAAAGACATTTGCAGAGCACGTCTGCCTGCATTGCACACTCCAACTTTTTTAAACTAAGCAATTTTGCTAGCAAACACTCAGTGTACCTAGTGGCATCCTATACGTGGCTATTGGACTTTGCTATAGTCCCACTAGTGCCAAGACATTTGCAGAGCGCATCTGCCTGCGTTGCACACTCCAACTAATTATAAGTAAGCCATTATACTAGCAAACACTCAGTGTACCTAGTGGCATCCTATCTGTGGCTATTGGACTTTGCTATAGTCCCACTAGTGCCAAGACATTTGCAGAGCGCATCTGCCTGCGTTGCACACTCCAACTAATTATAAGTAAGCCATTATACTAGCAAACACTCAGTGTACCTAGTGGCATCCTATACGTGGCTATTGGACCTTGCTATAGTCCCACTAGTGCCAAGACATTTGCAGAGCGCATCTGCCTGCGTTGCACACTCCAACTAATTATAAGTAAGCCATTATACTAGCAAACACTCAGTGTACCTAGTGGCATCCTATACGTGGCTATTGGACCTTGCTATAGTCCCACTAGTGCCAAGACATTTGCAGAGCGCATCTGCCTGCGTTGCACACTCCAACTAATTATAAGTAAGCCATTATACTAGCAAACACTCAGTGTACCTAGTGGCATCCTATCTGTGGCTATTGGACTTTGCTATAGTCCCACTAGTGCCAAGACATTTGCAGAGCGCATCTGCCTGCGTTGCACACTCCAACTAATTATAAGTAAGCCATTATACTAGCAAACACTCAGTGTACCTAGTGGCATCCTATACGTGGCTATTGGACCTTGCTATAGTCCCACTAGTGCCAAGACATTTGCAGAGCGCATCTGCCTGCGTTGCACACTCCAACTAATTATAAGTAAGCCATTATACTAGCAAACACTCAGTGTACCTAGTGGCATCCTATACGTGGCTATTGGACCTTGCTATAGTCCCACTAGTGCCAAGACATTTGCAGAGCGCATCTGCCTGCGTTGCACACTCCAACTAATTATAAGTAAGCCATTATACTAGCAAAAACTCAGTGTACCTAGTGGCATCCTATCTGTGGCTATTGGACTTTGCTATAATCCCACTAGTGCAAAGACATTTGCAGAGCACGTCTGCCTGCATTGCACACTCCAACTTTTTTAAACTAAGCAATTTTACTAGCAAACACTCAGTGTACCTAGTGGCATCCTATACGTGGCTATTGGACTTTGCTATAGTCCCACTAGTGCCAAGACATTTGCAGAGCGCATCTGCCTGCGTTGCACACTCCAACTAATTTTAACTTAGCCATTATACTAGCAAACACTCAGTGTACCTAGTGGCATCCTATACGTGGCTATTGGACTTTGCTATAGTCCCACTAGTGCCAAGACATTTGCAGAGCGCATCTGCCTGCGTTGCACACTCCAACTAATTGTAAGTAAGCCATTATACTAGCAAACACTCAGTGTACCTAGTGGCATCCTATACGTGGCTATTGGACCTTGCTATAGTCCCACTAGTGCCAAGACATTTGCAGAGCGCATCTGCCTGCGTTGCACACTCCAACTAATTATAAGTAAGCCATTATACTAGCAAACACTCAGTGTACCTAGTGGCATCCTATACGTGGCTATTGGACTTTGCTATAGTCCCACTAGTGCCAAGACATTTGCAGAGCGCATCTGCCTGCGTTGCACACTCCAACTAATTATAAGTAAGCCATTATACTAGCAAACACTCAGTGTACCTAGTGGCATCCTATACGTGGCTATTGGACCTTGCTATAGTCCCACTAGTGCCAAGACATTTGCAGAGCGCATCTGCCTGCGTTGCACACTCCAACTAATTATAAGTAAGCCATTATACTAGCAAACACTCAGTGTACCTAGTGGCATCCTATCTGTGGCTATTGGACTTTGCTATAGTCCCACTAGTGCCAAGACATTTGCAGAGCGCATCTGCCTGCGTTGCACACTCCAACTAATTATAAGTAAGCCATTATACTAGCAAACACTCAGTGTACCTAGTGGCATCCTATACGTGGCTATTGGACTTTGCTATAGTCCCACTAGTGCCAAGACATTTGCAGAGCGCATCTGCCTGCGTTGCACACTCCAACTAATTATAAGTAAGCCATTATACTAGCAAACACTCAGTTTACCTAGTGGCATCCTATACGTGGCTATTGGACTTTGCTATAGTCCCACTAGTGCCAAGACATTTGCAGAGCGCATCTGCCTGCGTTGCACACTCCAACTAATTTTAACTTAGCCATTATACTAGCAAACACTCAGTGTACCTAGTGGCATCCTATACGTGGCTATTGGACTTTGCTATAGTCCCACTAGTGCCAAGACATTTGCAGAGCGCATCTGCCTGCGTTGCACACTCCAACTAATTATAAGTAAGCCATTATACTAGCAAACACTCAGTGTACCTAGTGGCATCCTATACGTGGCTATTGGACTTTGCTATAGTCCCACTAGTGCCAAGACATTTGCAGAGCGCATCTGCCTGCGTTGCACACTCCAACTAATTTTAACTTAGCCATTATACTAGCAAACACTCAGTGTACCTAGTGGCATCCTATACGTGGCTATTGGACTTTGCTATAGTCCCACTAGTGCCAAGACATTTGCAGAGCGCATCTGCCTGCGTTGCACACTCCAACTCATTATAACTAAGTTGCATTGTCAGGGATATTTATTCTTTATTATTCTGCTGTTAATAAAGCTAGACCACCACTGCAATCTTCACCACCTCTCAATTTTTACTACCACATTTTCAGTCCACAATCTTGTCGCAATCAACATGAGTGGCAAAATGACAGATGCTGGTGGAAAGGGGAAGAGGCGTGGTGGAAAAGGCAAAAAAGGTTTTGTCTGTGGGGAAAGTGGCAAAGCTCCATTATCATCTGCTGAAGATAGACCATCTACCAGCAAAAGTAAGATGTCTACTACTTACCGTGGACAATCCGATGTGCTCCCTTTTTTACGGACACGAACAACAGGAAGAAAGGTAGATGATGGGCAAAAAAGGAAAATGCTTGAATGGATCTCAAGTGGTCCAACAAGTGCCCTCTCAGCCACTTCAAGTACCGCATCCAAAAAACACCAGTCCTCTGAGTTGTCATCCCAATCACACTTGATTTCTCCCAGCTCTGAAGTCTCCATCAGCCCTGCACAGTATGGTGGAACTGAGATGGCTGAGTCTGCAGAGCTGTTCAGTCACACTATAGCCTGGGAATCAGAGGTCTGCTCCCAAGCTACAGTGAGTACAGAACAGGAAATGGTCTGCAGTGATGCCCAGAACCTTTGTGACTCTGATTCAGGCCGTGAGGACCAAGTTTCTGAGCATAATGTTGACCCTTTGTCACAAACTGTAACACCTGTGGTTATAGACAATGAGGAACATACTGATGAAGATGAGACGCAGATACCCGATTGGGATGACAACTTAAATATTCGGTCAGGGCAAGAAGAGGCTCGGTCTGAGGGGGAGGGGAGTGCAAACACAACAATTGATGATGAAGTTCTAGATCCCACCTACTGTCAACCCCCAGTCAGGCACTCGAGGAGGTCAACAGAGGCGGTGGAGGAGGATGCAACCGACGACGAAGTTACCTTGCGCCTTCCTGGACAGAGTCGGAGCACTGGTAGCACGTCTACAACTGCATCCTCAGCCACCACTCTGCCTATGAGCATTATTCGGGGTGGATCAACAGGTCGCATGGCCTCTAAGCCTTGCCTAGCCTGGTCCTTTTTTGACATAGAAAAAGATCGCCCAAATCATGTGATATGTAAAATTTGTCATGATTCTCTTAGTAGAGGTCAAAACCTCAGCAGTTTGACAACTTCTTCCATGAATCGTCACATGAATAAATATCATAGGTCCCGGTGGGAAGCTCACTGTGCTGCAATGCTGCAAGAGCGAACCATCCACCGCCCGCCCCTTCCAGTGCATCCGCGCGCTCTTCATCTTCTAGGACTGTGGGGACAGCTGTCACACCTGTTTTTCCACGCCAAACTTCCACCACTGTAACCGCAACAGGCAGTTTGCTTGTAAGGTCGTCAGTTGGTTTGGAAGGGGAAACAAGTGAGTGTGTACAGCTCTCTCAGACATCGATAGCACCAACGTTGGATGAAGGCAACATCATGTCTCCGCCTGCACTTTCCTCACAAACCTGCATTTTTCCAGGGACACCCTACTCAACACCGTCTACACACAGCAGCCAGATCTCTGTCCCTCAGATGTGGTCAAATAAAAGGCCACTTCCTCCGACCCATGACAAAGCTAAGAGGTTGACTCTATCCCTCTGTAAGCTGTTGGCTACCGAAATGCTGCCTTTCCGCCTAGTGGACACACAGGATTTTAGAGACCTTATGTCTGTCGCTGTGCCCCAGTACCAGATGCCTAGTCGCCACTACTTCTCTAAGAAAGGTGTGCCCGCGCTACACCAGCATGTCGCACACAACATCACCGCTTCCTTGAGAAACTCTGTGTGTGAACGGGTGCATTTCACCACCGATACTTGGACCAGTAAGCATGGACAGGGACGTTACATGTCGCTGACTGGGCACTGGGTAACTATGGTGATAGATGGTGAAGGGTCTGCTGCACAAGTCTTGCCGTCCCCACGACTTGTGTGTCAATCCTCTGTCTGTCCAAGTTCCGCCACAGCTTCTGCATCCTCCACCTCATCTGGGTCCTCCACCTCCGCCCCAAGCCTGCCTGGTCAGGCCACCAGCGTTCTCACTGCGCAGAAGGAATCACGCACGCCTCATTACTATGCTGGCAGCAGAGCGCAACGGCATCAGGCGGTCTTTAGCTTGACATGTCTTGGGAATAAGAGTCACACAGCTGAGGAGTTGTGGTCAGCTCTGCGGTCCGAGTTTAATAAATGGTTGTCTCCACTCAACCTGCAGCCTGGTAAGGCCGTGTGCGACAATGCTGCAAACCTGGGTGCGGCACTTCGCCTGGGCATTGTGACACACGTACCTTGTATGGCTCACGTGTTGAACCTTGTCGTCCAGCAATTTTTAACACACTATCCCGGCCTAGATGGCCTTCTGAACAGGGCACGAAAACTGTCAGCTCACTTCCGCCGTTCAAGCGCCGCAGCAGAGCGACTTGCATCGCTCCAGAAGTCTTTCGGCCTGCCGGTTCATCGCCTGAAATGCGATGTGGCGACACGCTGGAATTCAACTCTCCACATGTTACAGCGACTGTGGCAGCACCGCAGAGCCCTGGTGCAATACGTCATGACGTATAGCCTGGGCCAACGAGATGCAGAGGTGGGGCAGATCACCCTGATGGAGTGGTCTCAGATCAAGGACCTATGCACCCTTCTGCACAGTTTCGACATGGCGACGAATATGTTTAGCTCTGACAATGCCATTATCAGCATGACGATTCCAGTCATTTACATGCTGGAGCACACGCTAAACACTATTCGGAGTCAGGGGGTGGGACAACATGAAGGGGAGGAACTACAGGAGGATTCATATGCGCAAGGGACAACAACATCACCAAGGTCCAGACGTTCATCATCACCAACGCAGCAGGCATGGGACCATGGGGAACAGGGATCGACAAGGGCGCATAGTAGCAGGCGAAATGTTGAGCAAGGTGCAGGAGAACATGAAGAAATGGAGGACGAACTGTCCATGGACATGGAAGACTCAGCGGATGAGGGAGACCTTGGTCAAATTTCAGTTGAAAGAGGTTGGGGGGAGATGTCAGAGGAAGAAAGAACGGGTAGCACCTCTATGCCACAAACACAGCGTGGACTTGGTCCGCATGGCTGCGCAAGACACATGAGTGCCTTTTTGTTGCACTACCTCCAACATGACAGTCGTATTGTCAAAATTAGAAGTGATGATGACTACTGGATTGCCACACTATTAGATCCCCGGTACAAGTCCAAATTTTGTGACATAATTCCAGCCATAGAAAGGGACGCACGTATGCAGGAGTATCAGCAGAAGCTGTTACTCGATCTTAGCTCGGCTTTTCCACCAAACAACCGTGCAGGTGCAGGGAGGGAATCTCCCAGTTGGAACTTGACAAACATGGGACGGTCTCGTCATCTTCAACAGTCTACCCGTACCAGTAGGACCGTATCTGGTGCCGGTAACAGCAATTTTATGGAATCTTTTCATAATTTTTTTAGACCCTCTTTTGCAAGGCCACCAGAGACAACAAGTCTGACACATACTCAACGGCTGGAGAGGATGATACAGGAGTATCTCCAAATGAACATCGATGCCATGACTGTGCAACTGGAGCCTTGCTCCTTTTGGGCTTCAAACCTAGAAAAATGGCCAGAGCTCTCCAGTTACGCCTTGGAGATTTTGTCGTGTCCAGCTGCCAGCGTTGTCTCTGAACGTGTATTCAGTGCTGCTGGGTGTGTGCTGACAGATAAGCGCACGCGTCTGTCCAGTGACAATGTGGACAGACTGACGTTCATCAAAATGAACAAGTCATGGATCCAGAAGGAATTTACTACCCCTGTGTCATCCTGGGGAGAGTAAATGCTTGTTGATTTGGAATGTGCTTGATGCAAATCAAAACATCCTGTTTGCAACTAGGGCCCAAGTGCTGCCACTGATGGGGTGGGTGTCTGTGTGGCCCAATTTTTGGAAAAAAGGGAGACTCCGCTTGGAGTAACCCTTGCTTGCTGTGTTTTTAAAAGAAGCCAAGATGAACAGAGCTGGGATCAGGAAAGACTTTGCTACCTACCCCGGTGTAATCCTGGGGACGGTTAATTATGGCGTATTTTTGAATGTGCTTGATGCAAATCAAAACATCCTGTTTGCAACTAGGGCCCAAGTGCTGCCACTGATGGGGTGGGTGTCTGTGTGGCCCAATTTTTGGAAAAAAGGGAGACTCCGCTTGGAGTAACCCTTGCTTGCTGTGTTTTTAAAAGAAGCCAAGATGAACAGAGCTGGGATCAGGAAAGACTTTGCTACCTACCCCGGTGTCATCCTGGGGACGGTTAAGAATAGCGTATTTTTGAATGTGCTTGATGCAAATGTAGCTGTGAAGTGTACAACTGGGGCACAACTGCTGCCACTGAAGGGGTGGGTGTGTGTGGGGCCCAATTTTTGGAAAAAAGGGAGACTCCGCTTGGAGTAACCCTTGCTTGCTGTGTTTTTAAAAGAAGCCAAGATGAACAAGTCATGGGTCAGCAAAGACTTTATCTACCTACCCCGGTGTCATCCTGGGGACGGATAAGAATGGCGTATTTTTGAATGTGCTTGATGCAAATCAAAACATCCTGTTTGCAACTAGGGCCCAAGTGCTGCCACTGATGGGGTGGGTGTCTGTGTGGCCCAATTTTTGGAAAAAAGGGAGACTCCGCTTGGAGTAATCCTTGCTTGCTGTGTTTTTAAAAGAAGCCAAGATGAACAGAGCTGGGATCAGGAAAGACTTTGCTACCTACCCCGGTGTCATCCTGGGGACGGTTAATTATGGCGTATTTTTGAATGTGCTTGATGCAAATCAAAACATCCTGTTTGCAACTAGGGCCCAAGTGCTGCCACTGATGGGGTGGGTGTCTGTGTGGCCCAATTTTTGGAAAAAAGGGAGACTCCGCTTGGAGTAACCCTTGCTTGCTGTGTTTTTAAAAGAAGCCAAGATGAACAGAGCTGGGATCAGGAAAGACTTTGCTACCTACCCCGGTGTCATCCTGGGGACGGTTAATTATGGCGTATTTTTGAATGTGCTTGATGCAAATCAAAACATCCTGTTTGCAACTAGGGCCCAAGTGCTGCCACTGATGGGGTGGGTGTCTGTGTGGCCCAATTTTTGGAAAAAAGGGAGACTCCGCTTGGAGTAACCCTTGCTTGCTGTGTTTTTAAAAGAAGCCAAGATGAAAAAGTCATGGGTCAGCAAAGACTTTATCTACCTACCCCGGTGTCATCCTGGGGACGGATAAGCATGGCGTATTTTTGAATGTGCTTGATGCAAATCAAAACATCCTGTTTGCAACTAGGGCCCAAGTGCTGCCACTGATGGGGTGGGTGTCTGTGTGGCCCAATTTTTGGAAAAAAGGGAGACTCCGCTTGGAGTAACCCTTGCTGCTGTGTTTTTAAAAGAAGCCAAGATGAACAGAGCTGGGATCAGGAAAGACTTTGCTACCTACCCCGGTGTCATCCTGGGGACGGTTAATTATGGCGTATTTTTGAATGTGCTTGATGCAAATCAAAACATCCTGTTTGCAACTAGGGCCCAAGTGCTGCCACTGATGGGGTGGGTGTCTGTGTGGCCCAATTTTTGGAAAAAAGGGAGACTCCGCTTGGAGTAACCCTTGCTTGCTGTGTTTTTAAAAGAAGCCAAGATGAACAGAGCTGGGATCAGGAAAGACTTTGCTACCTACCCCGGTGTCATCCTGGGGACGGTTAATTATGGCGAATTTTGGAATGTGCTTGATGCAAATCAAAACATCCTGTTTGCAACTAGGGCCCAAGTGCTGCCACTGATGGGGTGGGTGTCTGTGTGGCCCAATTTTTGGAAAAAAGGGAGACTCCGCTTGGAGTAACCCTTGCTTGCTGTGTTTTTAAAAGAAGCCAAGATGAACAAGTCATGGGTCAGCAAAGACTTTATCTACCTACCCCGGTGTCATCCTGGGGACGGATAAGAATGGCGTATTTTTGAATGTGCTTGATGCAAATCAAAACATCCTGTTTGCAACTAGGGCCCAAGTGCTGCCACTGATGGGGTGGGTGTCTGTGTGGCCCAATTTTTGGAAAAAAGGGAGACTCCGCTTGGAGTAATCCTTGCTTGCTGTGTTTTTAAAAGAAGCCAAGATGAACAGAGCTGGGATCAGGAAAGACTTTGCTACCTACCCCGGTGTCATCCTGGGGACGGTTAATTATGGCGTATTTTTGAATGTGCTTGATGCAAATCAAAACATCCTGTTTGCAACTAGGGCCCAAGTGCTGCCACTGATGGGGTGGGTGTCTGTGTGGCCCAATTTTTGGAAAAAAGGGAGACTCCGCTTGGAGTAACCCTTGCTTGCTGTGTTTTTAAAAGAAGCCAAGATGAACAGAGCTGGGATCAGGAAAGACTTTGCTACCTACCCCGGTGTCATCCTGGGGACGGTTAATTATGGCGTATTTTTGAATGTGCTTGATGCAAATCAAAACATCCTGTTTGCAACTAGGGCCCAAGTGCTGCCACTGATGGGGTGGGTGTCTGTGTGGCCCAATTTTTGGAAAAAAGGGAGACTCCGCTTGGAGTAACCCTTGCTTGCTGTGTTTTTAAAAGAAGCCAAGATGAACAAGTCATGGGTCAGCAAAGACTTTATCTACCTACCCCGGTGTCATCCTGGGGACGGATAAGCATGGCGTATTTTTGAATGTGCTTGATGCAAATCAAAACATCCTGTTTGCAACTAGGGCCCAAGTCCTGCCACTGATGGGGTGGGTGTCTGTGTGGCCCAATTTTTGGAAAAAAGGGAGACTCCGCTTGGAGTAACCCTTGCTTGCTGTGTTTTTAAAAGAAGCCAAGATGAACAGAGCTGGGATCAGGAAAGACTTTGCTACCTACCCCGGTGTCATCCTGGGGACGGTTAATTATGGCGTATTTTTGAATTTGCTTGATGCAAATCAAAACATCCTGTTTGCAACTAGGGCCCAAGTGCTGCCACTGATGGGGTGGGTATCTGTGTGGCCCAATTTTTGGAAAAAAGGGAGACTCCGCTTGGAGTAACCCTTGCTTGCTGTGTTTTTAAAAGAAGCCAAGATGAACAGAGCTGGGATCAGGAAAGACTTTGCTACCTAACCCGGTGTCATCCTGGGGACGGTTAAGAATAGCGTATTTTTGAATGTGCTTGATGCAAATGTAGCTGTGAAGTGTACAACTGGGGTACAACTGCTGCCACTGAAGGGGTGGGTGTGTGTGGGGCCCAATTTTTGGAAAAAAGGGAGACTCCGCTTGGAGTCACCTTGCGGTGTTTTACATGATTTTAGAATGGCGTGCCATGCCTATATCTGTGTGTCCTCCTCTTTTTCCTTGTCCAGCTGTTTTGTTTTCGCATGAGTATATGTCCTTGTCACTTTCCCATGTGTTTGTGTTGTGTTGTGAGTTGTTTGTCACCTTTTGGACACCTTTGAGGGTGTTTTCTAGGTGTTTTACTGTGTTTGTGATTGCCTGCCATTGTTTCCTATTGGCTCGAGTTCGGTTCGTCGAACGTTCGACGAGCCGAACTCGAACGGGAGCTCCGTTCGGCGAACCGACCTCGAGCCGAACCGGGACTGGTTCGCTCATCTCTACTCCTGGACATAGCATTCGAATTAACAGGTCCCTGAAGGCTGAAATGCGTAGTGGCCGGAAATCATGAACAATTACAATGGGCGTATGTGCTGTAGATCCTGCGTCAGTTGTAGCTTGGAACTTTGTCTTTTCACGGATTTGCCCGTCTCTCATGGTGTTGGGCTATTTTCGGATCAAAATGGTGTGTCCCTCCTTGGCCCGTATCATGGGTTATTTCAGGGGCAAATTTAACTCTCTTAGCACTTTTCTCCTTAATTGTGGCCGTTGAATTGTGGGGTCAAGGTCTATCCAACCAGCATATTTGTTGTTTTTCAGACAATTTAGGGCTCGTGCATAGTAATAATAACACAGGTTTCCAAGGGTAAACATTTTTGAAAGATGTGATTTTTTTCATACTTTCGATCATTGGACTCAGTAAAAATATTGAAAAAATATCATCACGTACAGTTTTTTCACAAACACTGATTCTATAGGTGTTAGGGCCAGGTGGACGGGCAGACCCAGGAGGTGGATCCATGTTAAAAAATATACTCTTAAATATATTTTTTCTTCAAATACGTAAAGCCGCATGAAAGAAAGAACTTCCAAAGATGTAAAAAAATAAATGTATTTTATCTATTTAAAAATGGTTGCCAGGGTTCAGTTACAGAAAGGAAAAATAATATACTTTGATAGCTTACGCAAAGAGTTCATTTAGTCCATAATGATCTATGGGAAGTCTTTACCCAACTTTCTTAGGTTCCAGAATGGCATGGCAGGAGATGTCATCTCTTGGACAGCATGTCTTGCAGCACTGGAGTCTTCTCACAGCAGGCAAAGTGGAGGAGCGAGCCCCCTAGCCCCCTCCATCGTGTATTATATACCAGCTGCTCAGTCCATATAGGGTGTTCTAGTGGAACGTAGTTGAATATAGTTCCATATTACGTAACCTTCTGGAAGCTTCGGGAAGCTTCTGGAGGGATTTATATATATCCTTCCATGCTCAGCATATATATATTCAATATGGATATTTTAATACTTATTCCTTATAAAAACTTAATTAATAAACTATGCCCTCCCACATAAACAGAACTGTGAACTTATATGTCTTACTATAACATATTTGATAACTAGATGTATTAATTTTAAGGTTTTTACAATTCCCCCTTGAAGCGGGTAGAATAACCCCGAAATTAATTAATACATCATTAAAACAACAAATCTTCTTTCCTCATTTGGCGATAATGGATTAATATCAATAATAATGATGAATAATAATTAATTTGCATTATTCATGTTGTAAGTTCAATAATATAATATTGTGGATTCCTGTTATGACAGGCTGTGACTGATCAATCATATAAAAATGTATATAACTATACTTCGCTAGACCTAAAAAGAAATGCAAAAACCAAATCCGGTCACCATATGATGTCCTCTGAGTTGATGTCTTCTTATCTCCGATGTAATCCGGCATTAACACAGTCTCTTAGAAATAAATCCTTTGATAAAAATGAATGGTTACCAATTTATACAGTCCCATATTGCGTTTATCATTGTTAGATCAAAGTCCATAAACTTTATTTTTTTTTATTGCAAAGTCCATAGCCAATGTTGATAAACCACAGTTCATGAATGTAGAAGAATAGCAAAAGTCTTTGATGTCTGTGCAGTGTGATTTACACTAGTCACCTTTCATGCTGCCTGTTGTCAAATAACCCAGGAACAGATGTTAAGACGTTCTTGGTCAGCACGACAGGGGTTAACTTTAACACGTCATTGCTCTTCTTAGTAACTTTAGGGAGGTCTTAATGCACAGATGTGTCATTGTCCATCCTGGAATCATAGGATCACTGTGTTTCTGAGGTGCTAACGCGGTAAGTGTATTTTGTATGTTTCACAGTCTTATTTGAGACGTTACCTTTTGGACCTTTTGCAGAATCCCTTTTAACTTTAGGAAAAATATAAAGTCGTTTTATCTTCTATAATCTTGATTGAAGACTTCATTCCCTACCTAAATACCAAATATGGCAATAACTATCACTAATAAATGTCACAGCGTATCATAACTCTAATACTATAATACCATGTCATTATTATTATCGTAAAAGTATTAATATAATTGATACTCAGAATGATAAAATACTGCATAATGGTATAGACAATAGTATTCTCTTGTAATGACCTTTTTTGTCATTGGTGCATTACCCTTCCAAACCCATAGGTGGCAATGTGTTGAATGTAACCAAAATATAATATAAAATATGAAACAATATAATGTGTACCTATAACATGTATCATATTATAAATATGAAAGGCAACAATGTGGCTTATTAGTTAGATCATTTGTAAATTATAAACCAAAGCAAATAACCTTTTAGAAAAGACTGGATGATACCATCAAAACACAACAATACCCATTATAAATTATTATTGATTAAAAATATAATATATATTATTTGTAAATATAGGAAGGTAAACCTAGATGTACCTTAATCTTCCATCTTTATTACTCTAATTTAATTTATTTGATTTGTCTATTATTTATTAAATAACCTACTATAAGGAAATGTGTAACTATAAGTAATACTTCATCCTTATTGTGTTAACATGCTAATATAAAAATAATGTATTACCAGAAAGTAAACAATTGTATATATGATGAAGGAAGTATCTTTTCTTCCAAAAAAGTGGAACTTTTCCCTTTTAATATGATTCATATTTAATAAAGTAATATTCTTATATTAGATATTACTGAACTAAATATTGAAGTGTTTTCTCAATTGAGATATTTAAAATCTGAAGAAAAAATAAAAATTGTAGAATTTAGATTTTGATTAAAAATGTGAATATTAAATAATAATTAATATAAAAAATAGGAATAAAAAGAAAAATGAAAATCGGAATAAAAATAAAACTTGAAATAAAAATAAGGCCTTCTATGTATATAACACCTATGTCTTTAATAATACATAACCTTAATGTTACCAGATAACCTTAATATTACCAGTATCTTATAAAATTACCAAACCTATCAATAACCAATAAAAATAATTAAGTCATGTAACCTTGCAAATAATACACTTCTCTTAGTATATAAATGCATTATGATATACTTCAAATATATTTTTTTATTCCCAATTCTTCCTTTGTACTTAAAATATTAATTATTAAAGTATCCTGTAAACACATATATTTATCAAATATAAATGTGTGTGATTGAGACCAAACCTCTCCCTTTCAATATCATGAAATATGATATTATAAAAATTAATATGTTTAGATTAAATTAAATTCAAATTTGTGTTGTAAATCTTCAAGACCATTTATAAATATCACTTCCATATTTGAAAAGAAAAATGATTTCCAATCTATGTACCAATAAAAAAAGTGACTAACACAAAAGACATAAAAAAAATCAAAACGTTATAACCTTATTCTAGAATGTAACTCTTCAGAATAAACCCTTAATAAAAAATCCTAATATCTCTATACTAAAGAAATATGTCTAAGAATAATATATATATATATATATATATTCGGTATAAATTCCTTCATTTCTACTTATGTACTATAACTTATTATCTAAAAGTATACATACATATAATATAATATAATATAATATAACCTCGAAGTTAAAACAAAAATTCCCTTTTTTTTTTTTTTTTTTTTTTTTTCCTGGATCCAAGTACTCTGACTTTAGCATTTGCAGCTGCTCAAACAATCAATCATTCATAGACACATCTATGCACACAAGACTGTAACATATACTTTCACATAAAAACATTGACGGACACAAATCCCTGTATTCCCAATTATTCTATGCGCATTTCAAAGATTATGTTACTAATTTGAAGTACTTCTTGAAAAAAACAAATTCCAATGAATTACAGACTGTACATATGACCATGGAACAAACATTTATTTTTAGCTTTAGTACCAAGTCACATGCTTCGGTCACGTGCAAGGAACACCATTCCAAGACAACAAGCAGTTTTATACCACTCCAAAGCTCAGATTACATCTCTAATAACTCTAAAGAAGATATATATTCTTTAAAGAAACATTAAAGTAATAGTTCTCTGGCAATTGGTACCTGAGGAAATAATAATATTAATCGTGCTTTCGCGATTAATCTTACCCAATAAAATATATGTTACCTGATTGAGGACAAGAACATATGTATAAATAAAAAGTTAATACTTCATCAATCTGCTTTACTGATAAATTCTGAGGGAAATAAAAGAATAAAATTATTATCATATTTATGATAAAAATGAAACACTTTGAATCTGTTACTTTCTCTTATTGTTTTATTTTAAATATTATTATTCATATACAGAGATCAAATTATTAATTTATAACATTTAACTATCATTTGACTAAATGAAAATATGACCTTGATATACTATCACTACCTTTAATATATATATATATATATATATATATATATATATATATATATATATATATGTATAGATTCACTGTATATGAATAAACATATTTATCAAACAATAAAATTAATTTACCCAGAAATCCACTTTATTTAACTGAAGACCATACCTAATTTTTTCTTCAAAGATTCGATTTATTAGATTCCCTTTGAACTTATAGGAATCCCTGAACTTATGTAATTCAAGGTTTTCTCTTATTTGAGAGAGAATGTCTCTCTCAGAAAAACCACCCAGCTGTTGCTGGCTATCAAATCCTAACCCAGGGAAAGAGTCTGCACAAGACACCTGTTTCTGTCTTTCAAAGCTATTACTCATCATTTGTCTGGGATTTTCAATCCCAGTGACCAATCCCTTCACTGGTGACAGGGGTTTTTCCTGTGAAAAAAGACTTTTAGATGATAAAAATTGGGGTGGATTGTATGGTTTATAACACGTATGCATCTTCCTCCGAATTGCATATACCCTGTCACAGAAATATCTGGATCTGGGAGACACTGTTGGTTTTTCACAAAAACTCACCCTTTTTTGTGTTGGTTTTTCAGAATTAATTAATTTCTGTTTTGATTGACTTTGGCGATTTCTAACAAAATCGACAAATGTCGTACATTCGAATAGGGACTTTTTATTTAATGCCACCGCACAGGCGGCATTGTCAAGGAAATTAAATTTCTTGATGAATAAACGTATCATTCCATCCAATCCGACATTTGGAATAACCGCCCTATACAAACGTTCAAAAACGGACATAAATGAGAACGTACTCTCATTTTGTTCAATTTGTAATTCCTTCAACATCTCATAGTTTGGATCAGATTCATTCCTTGTACAGAATATGAGATTTTTCAGCCTTATGATATCGTTATCATTTGAACAATCAAATGTCTCATTGTCAGAAAACTTTTTCAAAGCCAATTGTCTAAAGAAATGCTGAGGTATCCACATACGGAATAACTGATTCGTCTCACTATTGGTTAAGTTTAATTTCTCGATGGAACTTTCAAATATCTCTGAATTTCTGCAAACATGTATTTTAGGATTATATGCGGGAATTAATTTGCATATGTCCAATAAATTTTTTCTAAGTGTAATCCCTAACTTGGCCTGTTCTATTTTTAGAAACTGATCGTCGCCATTTTCTCTCTCCACGTGTCTTTTCTGCACGTCTCCCACTCTGGCTCCTCCCCCTTCTGGCTTCTCTACGTCATTTCCTGCTTCTTTCCCAGTGTCCTGAAAATGACCTTGATTACGTAGCACATGTCTGCCGCCATTATCAAAATTCTGATTTACAAAATTACAGCCAACATTACAGTCAGAATTCACAATATCACTGACTGACATTCCAGGTTCTAAGCAGTCTTTGGATTTCTCTGTCACTGACTCTCCTGACAATTCAGGTTGTCTATTTCCACCATTTTTACACTTTTCTACGATTAACTTGTGAAAATCATAGACTAAATGACAGACATTTCTGATTTTCTGTTTCTCTCTATTAAAAGACCTTGCACATTCTATACGTGAATTCTCAAGTTCACACTCCTCATAAAAGCGTAACCAAATCTCTTCTACATTAGAAATATCTGGATAAGTGAACTGAAGTTTACTTTGCTTAACATATGAAGAGATAAAATCCATTTTCTTACCTGAAATGATCAGATGATCTGATGGATGATCCTGTAAGACTTGATCCACCTTGTTCAGCACGTCCAATACTTCTTATGGACTGACTTTATCTTTCTTGCTCAAAAATACGTCGAAAGTTAACTTCTGTAACTTTGTAAAGACTTTAAAGTTCATTAAAAAAAACATTCATGCAACTTGACTTATACGTATTTCCTAGGTTCTGCGTGATTTTTATAAATTGTCGATTCCTGATCCTTTGCAGGAGATACTTAAAATACTTATGACTTTGATAACTTCGACCCCCCTTATGCAAAGTGAAGGAACAACAAAAAAAAATATATAAAAAAAATCACGAATAGCTGACTCGCCAAAATGTTAAAAAATATACTCTTAAATATATTTTTTCTTCAAATACGTAAAGCCGCATGAAAGAAAGAACTTCCAAAGATGTAAAAAAATAAATGTATTTTATCTATTTAAAAATGGTTGCCAGGGTTCAGTTACAGAAAGGAAAAATAATATACTTTGATAGCTTACGCAAAGAGTTCATTTAGTCCATAATGATCTATGGGAAGTCTTTACCCAACTTTCTTAGGTTCCAGAATGGCATGGCAGGAGATGTCATCTCTTGGACAGCATGTCTTGCAGCACTGGAGTCTTCTCACAGCAGGCAAAGTGGAGGAGCGAGCCCCCTAGCCCCCTCCATCGTGTATTATATACCAGCTGCTCAGTCCATATAGGGTGTTCTAGTGGAACGTAGTTGAATATAGTTCCATATTACGTAACCTTCTGGAAGCTTCGGGAAGCTTCTGGAGGGATTTATATATATCCTTCCATGCTCAGCATATATATATTCAATATGGATATTTTAATACTTATTCCTTATAAAAACTTAATTAATAAACTATGCCCTCCCACATAAACAGAACTGTGAACTTATATGTCTTACTATAACATATTTGATAACTAGATGTATTAATTTTAAGGTTTTTACAATCCACTGGGCCGAACACCTTAATGAAGGCAAGGGGTCCGGTAGCCGGAGCACTACGGGTAGCAGGACAGTCCGTGCAAAAGAGTGGAATGGAGAAGTCCCTGGGACCACGGAGTCACTGATGGTAGTCCGGGTGACGGAGCTCAGGTTCGGAGGCCGAGATGTCAGGCAGAGTCCGGAACCGATGGAGCGAGAGGACGGGTCACCACAGGGATCAGAGATGGTACGGACTGACGGGATGGCAGATAGTCAGCGTTCGGGGTTCGGGAATCGGCAGGACCGGATGGCGAGGCAGGAGCGGCTCTAGAAGAGAGATAGGTAAGTATATCACAGAGACACAAGGAGACCTGACTCCTAGCTTAGGAAACACGAAGAACAGGCCCCGCCCACTTGGACATTAAACCCCTTTATACCCTGTACCTGTGTGTTCAATTTCCTGTCAGTGGACGCTGGCCCTTTAAGAGAGGGTCAATGACCGCGCGCGCGCCCTAATGCGCATGCGCGAGGCCCGGGTGCCAGAAGCCAGGGCAGGGAGCGGTGTATAGGAAGCAAGGGAGCCGGCCTGGAGCAGGGCTGCCGACGGGCGCCGGGAGCGGGGACCGGGCCGCCTGGGGACCGCAGGTGGTGGAGGCTGGAGACCGTGGAGCAGGGGATGTCTGCCAGAGGAGCCGGGGAGCGAAGCAGGGAAGCCGGGGAGCGTGGCAGGTGAGCCGGGGGGCAGAGCAGGGGACCCGGAGAGCGTGACAATAGGTTTCCAAAAGGTTAGAATTCTGAAAAGATTCCCTCCATACTTTTCTGAAGATGGTGCTCTAGTGTATTCAAGCGATGTTCCTGTGCTGATGGAAAATGTAACATTAAGTACAATGTGAGCGAGTGGTGACACGTCATTGTTTCATCCAAAAAGTCTGAAAGCTGTGCTACTGCTCAATGGCAGTAAGTATTCTTCAGTGTGTGTAGGGCATGTGTCGCGGGCAGAGGGGCCACGCACGCTACGCTCGGGTTCGGGGACTTCTGCTGCTGCTGCTGCTCGGTGGCTCGAGCGGAGGGCCAGATCCGGGGACTCGAGCAGCGCTCCTCGCCCACGAGTGAAAAGGGGGTGGTTTGTTTGGGGAGATAGTTAGTGACGTCACCCACAGGTCGTGGTGATAATGGGCACCACCACTGCTGGTGACGGGGATCCCGGGAGCGATGGCAGGGAGCAGCTAGGATGTTGGTTCCCCCTCCGTGGGTAGGGGTTGGTGATCCCGGGGCCCGGTGGCGGTACGGGGAGGCTGGATGGCTGGGGTGTACGTACCGAGGGAGCCCGTTTGCCCGCAGGCGCTGGCCCTTGGATCTCTAGCCTATGGCGGTGGCTTTTTATCCTCACGGTGTGGACGGTTGCCTTCTGTCGGGTCTTGGGTGTTAGGGAACCCCTGGGATTCCGGTCACTCTCGGATTTGACCATTGTCGGCGGCTCCTAGCCTGGTCAGGGTCCAATGGCCCTGCCTTTGTGCTTGGTACAGATCCGCTCACCGGTTCAGTTCCCCTCGGGTCACCGCCCGTCCCCGGTCCTACGGTTCAGCTGACTTGTACCACCTCCTGCAGACGGCCACCACCGTCTGCCGACCTTGCTGACAGTGCCTGGGCTCCTACCCAGACACTAACAGTTTCTGTCCTCTCACTTTCCACTACAAAACTAAACTAACTTCTTTTTCCCGCCTCCAGGCCTGTGAACTCCTCGGTGGGTGGGGCCAACCGCCTGGCTCCGCCCCACCTGGTGTGGACATCAGACCCTGGAGGAGGCAACAAGGATTTTGTGTGACTGATGTAGACTATCCAGGGGAGGGGGTGGGTGTGATTTTGTGTTTGTGACTACCTGGCTAGTCCAGGGCATCACACATGCTATGCACTTGGAAGAAAGCTGTGAGAATTTAGACTTTATTCTCAAGAAACTTAACTACAAGGAGCATGGATGGTCAATATGTGGTGGTCTAAAAATGTTCTCATTGCTTCTTGGGCAGCAAGGAGGATATATTAAATACCCATGCTGTTCTGCCTCATGGCAGCCTGCTAATAGTCATTCATTGAAATTTCTGTTACAACCCCTAGAGGTCATTGTTATTCTTTTGAATTGCTGAGTTTCCCTTTAAGCTAAATGTATTCTGGGTAAGGAATGCCTCCCTGAGCTGAGAAGAAGCCTGCAGCCATTTTCTCTTTGGATTTGTCAGGAAAGGACATGCCGACTTACCTCTCTGTACATTCACCCCTGCCTAGTGTAATCCGGTGAGCAAAGCAAATTACATGTGTTAGTGATAGAATCCTAGATGGAAGAGTGTAGTAAATGCATTGTACATTGTACTTCTACACCTTTAGTGTCATCCCTGTCTTGTTTGGCTAGATAAGATTTCTATGTATTGCAGATGCAGTGACCTTTCACCTACATTCTCGTAAGAACTGCATCTCATGTACTGTTATGCTATGTTAACTCTGTATTAACACTGTACTGACTGTAATCATTTTCTTGTTATAGTTTTTACCCGTATAAAACAGTATCTTGGATATACCGTATTCTGTCTTCAACTGCATCTTGGATATTCCTATATTCACTGTATATTCCATGTATACTGCAATCAAGTTCACGTTACCAGCTAATAAATCAAGGCTATTGAACTCCACAGTCTGTTTATTTGAAATGTGAACTAGGGTTTAGCTGTATGCTAGAGATTCACAGCATTACGTAAAAGAAGGCAGAACACATGCTTTTTGTGTGAATTGGAAAGCCAGGTTAGGACTCTTCACTGGAGCAAAAAAAATTGGCCAACAAGAACATCTTTGTAACCGGGACTCAAGAACATTGTTGCATAAAGCTTAGTTGATCCCACCTAAAGTTCTCTTGCCACCACTCCACTGTAAGCTTGGACTGATGAAGCTGTTTGTGAAAGCGCTACTGAAAGAAGGAGAGATGTTTAAGTACCTGTGTACCAAGTTTCAGGGACTCCAGCCGGGAGCGGACTCCTGAGTTCCAGACCAGGCAGTCCACCATACACAAAAACAAGTGCAGAGTAAAGGACAGCGACCACCAGCCTGGGTGGGGGACCTGAATGCAACCGGCCGGGGCGGCAGGCCACCAGCACCTTTGGTTTACCGAAAGACTCGTGTGATTCATTTACTGTGAGTAACCAAACATCCCCCTGCTTGCTCAGGCGCGCCGGCCCTTGCCATCACCATACCCTGCACAAAGACACTGGGCCCCGGGGCAATCATCCCTACACACGGAGGGGTTAACATCCAGCTGCCACTACATCTCTCCCGGGTATCCCATAACGGCAGCGGTGGTGTCCCACCTCACCACACACCGTTGGTGGCGTCACAAACTTAATACGGCCTAGCCCATACATCTACATTCCTCCTTTTATTCGACATGTCCGCGAGACCCCCGGGTCGAGCCACTCTCTTAGAAGGTCTGGATCCGACCAACGGCGGCTGCTGGCACAGGGGCAGCACAAAAGCATTTTTGTGGGTTCGGATATTCAGAAACCCATGAATGAAGGATGACGTGTTTTAAACAATAATGAAAACTGTTGAAAAAAGGGCTTGGGACTCTTTGAAAGAAGCAATAAATACGTTTCTAGGTAACAACAAAGAATCAAAATTTAAGTCCATCGTGGAGAACATGCTGAAACGTTTCAAAGCCTTGGGTTGTCTAATGAATTTGAAGTTACATTTTTTACATTCCTATTTGGACTACTTGTCTGAAAACCTTGGTGCTGGTGGGAAGAACAAGAAGGTTTTCATCGGAATATCAAGGAGATGGAACGACGATACCAAAGTAAATGAAACGTGAACATGATTGCCGGATGCTTCACAGAGAAGATCCACAGGCCTTCTATAAGAGAAAAGGGGGATCTAGAGAAAAGGAAAAAGTGCAAGAATAAATTTCTAATAAAGTTGCAGAATGACTGTACAATAAATAAATGTATTTTATATATAAAATTGTGAATATTTTTGGTTACAATAAGTATTTTTCTTGTTCATGTCACTTGTATGTAACTTCACACATGGATTGTACAAAATCAATATTTGATGGTTAAAAAAAAATATTTATTTTTTTTTTTAAATCAGGACATTAGAAAACATAATAATCAGTCACTGGATTTGAAGTTTCATAAACCAAAATTTTACATAGCTGTGTAATTTGTTGGGCACCCACCGACAATAGAATAGCGCCAGATTTAGGAAGCTGGCTGAGGTCTGCAAAGTCTGTAGCCAGGTGACAAAATTGTCCAACCTGGGTTTCTTCCTTAAGTAGTCTCTGGTATGATGATATGGTATAATCCTGGCAGCCGGAGTCGAAATCCCTAGATTGCGGTTATGATCTCCAATCGGAATTGGAGCCCCTAGATTGAAGCCATGTAGCCAAGTGATCCTCTAGTTGAAGCCAAAGTCCCTAGACCGAGTCCACAAGGCATCCTGGTTCTGATCCCCTAGCCAGCTCCTAAGAGCTTAGACTAGATCATGCAACATCCATCAACAACCTGGTGACTCCAAGAAGTCCCCTTTTATAGCCATAACCTTCCCTTAGGATATACTGTGCCCTTATCAGATTGGTTGTACAAGGTTGCTTCTCTTATTGGATGAATTTCAAGCTGCATGGATAATGTTCATTTAAATGATGTGGATAGAAAGACTGAAGATATCTACATGTAGTCTGAAATCCATCATGAATCAATACTATTTTACACAGTCATAAGCAGCCCATGGGCATTCACCTGCATTCAAACCAATAACAGCTCATAGACCAGACAATCCATCTACCACTGGACCAAAGACAGGAAGTTAAATCCACTGCCTGCGGTAACCAACTTAATCCTATAGGCTACTCACACAACAAACCCAACAGAAAGGAAAAAAACATGGCTTTGATTATCCATCCAATGAAAACGCATAACCATTGTGAGCCATTGGACAATGCAATTGGACACTTGGTGACATGGTGCACGGCCCAATGAATCAAGTCTTTACTTCATATTCACGGTTTAAGCCCTTGGGTTCTAATGTGCCCAGAGTACATATCCAGAAAGATTCTCTTTCTTTGAGCTAAACACAAGTCAACAATACATTGTAAGCAGATTCTATTACCAGTCCCACACCATTTTGTGACGCATAATCACACAGTGATCCAATTAAGATTCCAAGTCATCGAACATGTCCAAGCCATACGCAGAGGAGGCAATAGAATTAGGAAGCTCAAAGAAAGGGAATCTTTCTGGATATATACTCTGGGCACATTGGAACCCAAAGGCTTAAACCATGAATATGAAGTACAGACTTGATTCATTGGGCCATGCATGGACATAATGGACATAATTCTAATAGGCAGGACAGGTAATAAGGAGCACAGGAGCACAAGTTATATGCTAAAATGTGTTGTGTGACAAGACAGACACAGGAAAGGACATGATAACAGGTGTAGGGACCAACAAGGTGAGACAAGGGGTATCAGGATAGGGTCAAGTAGGTATGAATGTAGTAATGGGGCAGGCATAGAGAATTGTATGTGAATGTGAATTACAATAAATCACTAAGGAAAGGAATATGTGAGTGTGTGCCTAATGTAAACTAATATTGTACTGGCAAAATTATAGATGGAAAGGGAGAAGGGGAGGGGGGAGAGAGGAGGCTGTAATTGACTACAAGGGTATGAGTTATGAGTGATCATAGGGATAGTGTTACATAAGTGGAAATACCTATGGAGGACCGGATGTGTAAGCGCATACCTTATACAAACCTATAGAGTGCTGATGGGTGAGAGTGTGATGTTAGATATAAGACATCCTATAGTGAATAGTGAGCCGTAATCAAGTGCAACAGGGATATTTCACGTGACTATGGGAACCTGGAAGGTAAAGAAAGGGGAGAAAAAACTGTTAGACAAGGTAATCAGACATAATGTAACCAGTTGATCAGACATGATCACCTGGTTTGAGACCCCCTGCCTTACACTATATAGATATCATGTTCATTCCCCATCTATCTTGCTCAGGAGAGCATCTCCCTCCCCCGGCACCAAGAGCAGCTCATACTGAATTGTTACATTGACTAGTAACACTGCACACAGAAATGCACCTTAATATTCCACTGTTAACCCTTTCCTCCCAGCAGTAACACACAACTCCTCACCTTGATATCATGGTGATTTATGGTCAGAATGACTTCAATGCGATCAGTGATTTCTATTCTAGCTCTGCTCACATAGATTTTATATCCACACTCAACTATAGGCCGTTCTTCATATTTTGGGGGATTTTAGTCAGATATACTAGTTTGTGCCTGTATAGTATTGGTGTAGATGGGAGTGTAGGGCATGGGTTACATGGCACTGTGGTGGAATACTGATGGGAGGTATTGGTGCTGTGTTTGATGCTTCTACTGGGTATTTTCCTACAAATACTGGAACAGCTCACTGCTTAGAATGATCCTTCCCAGCTTTATAATATATTATATATACCCCACAATGCAGGCTCACACACACATTTGTCTCAAGTGTGTTGTAGGGACACAGATACAGTCTTGGTCATGTGACTAAAGGCTACTTTACACACTGCGATATCAGTCCCGATATCGCTAGTGTGGGTACCCGCCCCCATCTGTTGCGCGACACGGGCAAATCGCTGCCCATGCCGCACAACACCGACCAGACCCGTCACACATACTTACCTGCCCGGCGACGTCGCTGTGTCCGGCGAACCGCCTCCTTTCTAAGGGGGCGGTCCGTGCGGCGTCACAGCGACGTCACTGAGCGACCGCCCAATAGCAGCGGAGGGGCGGAGATGAGTGGCCGGAACATCCCGCCCACCTCCTTCCTTCCTCATAGCGGCTGGGAGGCAGGTAAGGAGAGGTTCCTCGTTTCTGCGGTGTCACACGGAGCGATGTGTGCTACCGCAGGAGCGACGAACTACATCGTTACTGCTGCAGTAACGATAATCGAGAATGGAGACCCATGTCACCGATGAGCGATTTTGCACGTTTTTGCAACGATGCAAAATCGCTCATCGGTATCACACGCAGCAACATCGCTAATGCGGCCGGATGTGCGTCACAAATTCCGTGACCCCAACGACTCCGCTTTAGCGATGTCGCAGCGTGTAAAGCCCCCTTTAGTGGGAGTGGTGTACAGGGTCTTAGCAGTAAAGAGTATTCCATATTTCTGCCAGATACCCACAGAGATATTGAAATCTGAAAAAAGAGACTTCTGCTCATTGAAGGTAAGAACTGCTCACATAGCGTTCAACTCCACAGCAAACGAGTGCTCTAGCACTGGCATCTCAGCAGGGATATTCCCCTACTACACATGTGTGTATAGGTCACTGTGACAGTTTACAGGACATAACTCAGGGCACCTAGACAGAAGGCAGAGGGACTACTTTCTATTTCTGGTGTAGAGCTTAGTACAATATATATATATTTATACTATTACATGGGACACATGTACCTTGTATTACCATTATTCGCTGTATATGAACCCCTTTTCTCCGGGCATTATTTGTCTATAGCATTTTTCACGAACCTGAGGCAACTGAGAACCCTTCAGTGAAGGAATTCCACTAACCCTCACAATACCTACCAGGGGCCTCCCTGCAGTAACTCAGGTAGTTGTACCCATTCTCTTTCCGCATTCTATGTGTTCTTCTTCTTTCTTCTTTTTTCTTCTTTTTTCTTCTTTTTATTTCTATCATGTAGTTCAGGGGTTTATAGATATATGTCCTGCATCTCATATTTCCTTTAGTGGTGCTTCTTACCCATTCTCATATCATTTACCCTAGTATTTCATGATCCTGAGGCGACTGAGAACCCTTTAATAAAGGAATCCTTTTTCACCTGAATTGTCAAGTGATACTTACCAGTGACTATCACGTAATGTTACAGGTAGTTCCATTTTCTTCCTCTTCTTTCTCTCCTTTCTTCTTTGTCACACGGTCCATTGTGTTATAGCCCACGTGTCATGATAACACTTGTACCATCTTTTCATTTAGATTCCACCTACAATTATTTACCGATTCCAGTTCTGGAATAGGCTTTCATCATCTACTCACTAGAATTCTCAAGTTCATAAGGTACTGAGACATATACATGTTCACACCATTATAAAGAACAAAGTATAAACATTGAGGTTTTTCTCACACCCATGTTCCTGTGTTCTTTGATATGATATGTGTTCATTTCCTTCACTATATAGGATTGCAAGTTTTCCATTTGTACCTTAATGGCAATGACGCTATACAATTGAACACATATCATCCTGTTATCCATATAGGTGTGTATTTACCTGCTTGACTATTTTTGGTTGTTTGATCCAGAATGTTCCTCCAGATAGGTCATGTGGAAATTTTCTTTCCTCAGTACAAATGTTTTCACTATGGCTTTGGAAAATTTTTTTGTATGTGCATCATGGTCATTTGACCCATTGTACTCTCAAGTAGCAATATATTGTACTGTTATGTTGTACTATGTACTAATTACGTGTTTATATGGTTTTGTAACCCTTTATGATCTTAGATAACTTTATCCTTGATAAAGACCTAAAAACAAGCTCGAAACGTTGGATGAATTATCCTTTTGCACAAATAAAGAATTTTCAGCATTCTAAGAGTTCTTTTCTTACGTTATTGATCACTATAGTGTGCCAGAGCTATTTCTATTGAATTGACTCTTATTTTTTCTGAGCACCTGCTATATACACAGTGAGCCAGACATATTCAATTTTCATTCAGAAGGCAGAGGGAAGCCTTAGCAGCTGAGCCTATATCTTGGCTTGTGAGCATTAGAACAGGCCGGCGATTACAGGGTAACATGAAAAATGTCCAGCTTGCATTATGACTAGAACATGACAATATCCTTTTAAGTACTAACCTATGATGCGTTCCTAAGCAGTTGATGTTATATGTTCTACATTTCATTTTCTGCATACTTTACAAGTAGTAGAATTTGCTTTGATATAGGCAACTGGATTTTCACAATGAAAAGGCAAAGGATAACGCCCGAAAAAGACGCCATACATTATGTCAGTGCCATCACTGACAAACCTGGATTGACCATGAAATACATCAATCCCCTTAAAGGTGAGTTAAAACAAGTTTTAACTAAATTGCCTTAATATTGTCATGCATTAGAATGACTGTCTTAGGTAATGATAAATATTTTCTACAGGAAGAGGAGTGTTTGCTGAAACTGAAATCGAAAAAGGGAGTTTTGTTGCAGAATATCGAGGTGAGCTCACGTATGCACTTACGATGGTAGACAACTACTCGAGATTTATGGTTGTGGTACAAGTCAAAGATCTAATGGCCCATACTGCAGCGAAGGTCTTCCAAGCACACTTATGCAGACCTCATGGCTACTCAGAGAGAGTCCTCACAGATCAAGGCACTGCCTTTGAAGCGGAAATCTTCAAGGACTTCTGCAGCTTTTACCGATGCAGGAAGATGCGTATTACACCCTACCATGCTCAAACCAATGGTTATCAACCTGCTCAGGACTTTACCCCATATTCCAGATGTGGCCTTACAAGTGATTTATAGAGGGGTAACAATACGTTGGGATCATCGGATCTAATCTCCCTTTTTATACACCCTAAAATCTTGTTTGCGTTAGAATAAACAATAACATCATAAAGGTATAGCAGTACCGTTTCAAAGTTTCGGTGTCCCAAGCAGCATTCCATCAGCCTCTTGAAGGTTCCTGGCAAATTGCACAGCTCGAAGGGCATGCTTTTGAACTCGCAGAGACCCATCGGGGTGGCAAAGGCGGTCTTCTCCCGGTCTGCCTCAGCAACGGACACTTGCCAATAGTGACTAGTGAGATCAAGGGTAGAAAAATAATTTGCAGTTGTCAATGCAGCTAGCTATTCCTCAATACAGGGGAGTGGTGCTGTCCTTCTTCTTTAACAGGACCAACGGAGCTGCCCAGAGGCTACAACTGTCACGGATAACCCCAGCCTCCTTCATGTTGCTCAACATGTCCTTGGTACACTGGTAATGTGCAGGTAGATTTGGCTTATATCTCTCTTTGATGGGTGGGTGTGCACTTGTGGGGATGTAGTGTTTGACCCCTTTTATTTTTCAAAAGTCTAGCGGATGTTTGCTGAAGACTTGCTCGTATTCTTGCACTAGCCTGTAGACCCCCTTCTTGTGATGTGAAGGTGTGGAGTCAGTGCCTACGTGTAATTCCTTACACCACTCCTCTGGCTGACTTGGTGAGCTGTCACTGAATGGGTGGGCTGAAGCAATGGTGGATGCTGCTGTTTGGATAGCATGTGTATCTACTGAGAACAGCTTATCAATGGTGGCAAATCGGAGCAGCTTAATCTTTTGCTCTCCGCAGTTCAACACTCTCATGGGCACTCTTCCCTTCCATATTAATGAATAAAACTATGATGTAAATAGCATATAAATACCCCACAAATGCAGATAAAAGTAGGTTATGGGAAAAGGGGGAAGAGAGAAACAGGAAAATAGTGGAATAAAGTATACCTTCCAGGTGGGAGAGGAAATGGCAGCACAGCCAGTGGAGGTGAAGCAAGGGGAGCCTGCAACTAAAGAGTTGAGAGCGTTATCACATGGTGACTGAGCCTGATTGTAACGGGAGCATAGAGGTGCCGATCCTGTCTTACCTGCGTTGGTGTAGAAGTGGGTGTCCTGTGGTGGAGTCAGCTATGTGCAGTGGTGGCCGTGGGTTCTTTTATGTGCGACCGTAGTAATAGCTGCGCCCACTTCCTGTATGGGAGTGGAATGCAGTGAGGGTAATGGAACGCACACCTGCGCATTTGTGTTTAACGTCGCGCATGTGCAGAACGGAGAAAAGGCTGCGCTCACTTCCTAATGAAAGGGAGTGAGACGCATCTGGGAAGGGAAGGGAAAAGATTAGGGTTTGGGGATGATGAAAGGGCTTTCTACGGGCAAGGATGGCAAAGGGTGGCAGTGACGGAAAGTCAGGCAGCCTGTCCTGTCCTGTCCTGTCCGTCCGTCTTTTTGTATCATGAATTGGAAAGACTGCAAGGGGGAGGGGAGGTGCTTGTGTCCAAAAGGAGGAGTTATTCAGATTCATTGCAGTGGGCGGCGGCTGCAAAAAGCACCATTCTTCTTGTTTTTGCTCTGCAAAACAGCCTTTTCAAGGGTTGGCTTGGGTGACAAAATGTCTTCTGTAGGCGTGGGTTTGTCTCCCTCTCCCTAAGATGTGTCCGGTATAGGCCAGGGTGCCACTCAAGGCCGTAACCAATTCGGGTTATAGCTTCTCGGCCTTTTGGCTAAGATCAAGTGTAGTTTCGGAGGACGCTACCTTGGTCGGTACTGGAAGGTGCCTGGGATTGCACGTCTGCCGGCCTTGAGGAAGTGTGTGCGCCTTCTGGTGACACATAGCCCTCTTGTGCCTGGACGGTTCCCAGGCAACGGGAGGCGATCACCTTTGTTATTTTGAAGTCCTACTGATAAACAGAAAAAAAAAAAAATTAAATCTGTTCTTATCAGTTTAATATCTGATACGTCCCCTCTCTGGGGACCATATATTAAATGGATTTTTAGAACAAGGAGATGGAAAAAATCTTGCTCTGTCCACTGCACGCATTGACCTGGTATTGCAGTACCTCCAGGACCGGTGCACCCCTTCTTAACCCAGTTTCCAAAAGCAGAACTCAATTCACCTGATTCAAATGAGCCCCATTAGTGAATTGAAAGAAAGCAAAAACTTTATATGCACCTCAATTTGGCCAATTCACTTTTCACACTTTCACCCTTTTTTTTATCTTTCACACCTTTTACTTGCTTTATTGATGCAAAAAGCTGTGCCAAATAGCAAACTCATCTCCACTCAACTTGACCAACTCTGCTATGTCCCGTGCAGTATCTTATTCTCAGTCTTATCTAGATCATTTGCAATTGAATAGAATAGATCCCTTTTGGCTGCTTATGACTGTGTAAAATATGTAGTTTTACTGGGCTGGGATGAGAGAATCCATTGAAGCATGGTGTAGGGATTGTGGTTCCTGTGTGCTAAGAAGAGAGGCTGGCACCAGCCAGAAAGCCCCATTGCAGCCAATAATCACTTAATAACTTTTTCAACTTGTCATCATATGGGAGGCCTTCCATTCCTTGTAGTAGTCTAGTTGCCCACCTTTGAACTGACTCTAACTTCTGAATGTCCTTTTTAAAATGTGGAGCCCAAAACTGGTTCCCATATTCCAGATGTAGCCTTACAAGTGATTTATAGAGGTGTAACAATACGTTGGGATCACGGGATCTAATCTCCCTTTTTATACACCCTAAAATCTTGTCCCAAGCAGCATTCCATCAGCCTCTGGAAGGTTCCTGGCGCATTGCACAGCTCGAAGGGCATGCTTTTGAACTCGCAGAGACCCATAGGGGTGGCGAAGGCGGTCTTCTCCCGGTCTGCCTCAGCAACGGACACTTGCCAATAGTGACTAGTGAGATCAAGGGTAGAAAAATAATTTGCAGTTCTCAATGCAGCTAGCGATTCCTCAATACGGGGAGTGGTGCCGTCCTTCTTTTTTAACAGGATCAACAGAGCTGCCCAAAGGCTACAACTGTCACGGATAACCCCAGCCGCCTTCATGTTGCTCAACATGTCCTTGGTACACTGGCAATGTGAAGGTGGTATTGGCTTATAGCTCTCTTTGATGGGTGGGTGTGCACCTGTGGCGATGTGGTGTTGGACCCCTTTTATTCCCCCAAAATCTAGCGGGCTTCCCACCGGTAACCCGCTCCCCAGCTTGGATGGATGCTGAGGGAGCCCCTTTTGCCCGCAGGCTCTGGCCCTGGGAACTGTAGCCTTGGCGGTGACTGTGCTTCCCTCTACGGTGTGAGCTGTTGCCTTCAATCGGGTCTTGACTGCTGGGAAACCCTGGAGGTTCCTGTCGCTAACGGATTTGACCGGTTTTACGGCGACTCCTAGCCTGGTCGGGGTCCGTAGGCCCTGCCGGATGGTGCTGGCTTCTCTTCACTCCCAGATCTGGTACCGGCGGGCCACCGCCCATCCCCGGTCCGTACGGTTCACTCCAATCAGCCTCTCCTGCAGAAGGTCACCACCGTCTGCCAACCTTGCTGAGTGCCCGGGCCACACACCCGGACACGGTCAGTCTCCTCTCCTCTTCACTTCTCTAACTCCAAAACTGATCTCTAATCTGACTCCTTTTCCCGCCTCCAGGACTGTGAACTCCTCGGTGGGTGGGATCAACCGCCTGGCCCACCCCCTGGTGTGGACATCAGCCCCTGGAGGAAGGCAACTAGGATTTGTGTTTAGCTTCGGTGTGCCTAGCCGGAGTGTAGAGTGTGTTGGTGTAGTACCTGTGACGACCTGGCTTGTCCAGGGCGCCACATTCCCCTATAGTAAAATGCAGACCGTCCGCGGGCTGCCCGTCCATCACCGGTTTTATTTTCACAACTGAAAAAGAATAAAACGGTAAAACATGTAAAAGCATCATAAACATTTTACAACGGTACAGCTTCCGCTCTTCTCCCACCCAAACAACCTGGCCCTGATGCTGCCCCTAAGAAGCGGGCAGCACCCCTTGACCCCAGTCCAGCACCAAGTTGCCCGAGCGGGTTCTGTCTCTTTCAGGGGGCCCACGTCCAAGGGGACCCCTGAACCCCCGGAGGATCGCCACCGGTTACGGTAGTGGCGGGCCTAGGCCATCCCTTTCCTCCAGGCCCATCCTCCCAAATCAGCCTCTCCGGAGGCGGTAACGGTGTCAAGCCAACAAACATTTTTATTTACATTGCACTAAGTTTGTGGTTGCCCTGCAAGTTCTCGGGCTTGTCCGTAAGCAGTTCCTTACGCAATGGTTGCACAGTCCCTACGGGGACAACAGTTGCCGGCAACGGCCGGTTTAATCACGGTTCAATCAGGTAAACTTCTTTGGTTGATCATCTTTACTTATCATTTAAAACTTTCAAACTGGTACACTCAACACATAAAGCCCCCCCCTTTTAAAGAGTAGTTTCCCTGTACCTAAGTGGGGGTCTACCTAGGTTGGGGCGAGTGGACCTTCGGGGTCCGGTGTCAGTGGTGACAGGCAGTGGGGCAGAGGGAACAGTCAGTTCCTCCTTCCTGCTATCATGTGGGGCAGGCGGAGGCGTAGGGGAGCTGGGTACAGGTACATCCCTGGGCACTGGCTCGCGGTTAACCGTTTCCATCATTTCTTCATCCACGGGTTGTGGGAACAGTATCACTGGAAGGATCACCGCACCGTTCTGTGTAGGCCAGTCTGCTGGAAAATCACCCATCATGGTGTGGATTACCTCTTTTTCCTTCTCCACTGGACTGGGAACTGGAGCCTCATCCGCTACTCTCAATGCTGGTGGGCACTTCTTCAGGTGGTCTCGGGAAACCGTGGCCAAAGTCCCCCCCTGGTCACGGCTGATCTGGTAGGCCTTCCCATTCTCCCATCCTTTGGGCTGGACTACATACGGGGTTTTTTCCCATTGATCATCCAGCTTGTGGGCCCTTCTTTTCCGCTTCAGCACTACATCCCCAGGTTGGAAGGAACCGGCAGGCGCCTTCTTGTTGAAGCACTGCTTCTGTTGTCCCCGACTCCGGCACAAGTTCTTTTCAACATACTCCTGGACCTGTCGGTACTGTGTCCTCCGCCGAGTGTCCCATTCAGCTGTCGACAGGAGTGCTTCTGAAGCTTCCAAGCCCATTTCCAGATCCACTGGTAGCCGGCCGGGACGAGCTCTCATCAGGTATGCTGGAGTGCATTTCGTAGAGCTGGAAGGGATGTTATTGTACATATCGACCAGGTCAGGTAGCTTCTCCAGCCACAGGTTCCGCTCTTCCAGTGGTAACGTCTTGAGGAGGCCCAGGACCAAGTGGTTCATCTTTTCACAAATGCCATTGGTTTGGGCGTGGTAAGGCGTGGTCCGGATTTTCTTGCAGCCGTACAACTGGCAGAATTCCTGGAATACCTCTGCTTCAAAGGCCGGACCCTGGTCGGTAAGCACCCTCTCCGGGTACCAATGCGGTCAACAGAAATAAGCCTGGAAAGCCTTAGCAGCGGTGCGGCCGGTTAAGTCCTTAACTGGGATAACCACCAGGAACCTCGAGTAGTGGTCTACGATGGTCAGAGCGTAGGTGTACCCACTTCGGCTGGGGGTGAGCTTTACATGGTTAAGGGCAACCAGCTCCAGCGGTTGGTGTGTAATGATCGGGTGTAGGGGTGCCTTCTGGCTGGCCTCGTCCTTCCTTCTCAATGCGCAAGGGCCACATTCTCGGCACCAGGCCTCCACAGATTCCCGCATTCCACTCCAATAGAACCGCTCTCTTAACAACATCTCTAGCTTCTTCCACCCGAAGTGCACTGCACCATCATGGTATGCTTGCAGGACGGTGGGCACGTTAGCCTGGGGAATCACCAGCTGGCGGATCTTCTCGTGAGTCTTTGGATTAATCAGCTCGCGATACAACTTCCCCTGGTGTAGGTATAGCCGGGTCCGTTCTTGCCACAGACGTTGGGCTTCGGCAGGGGCAGCAGGGTCTATCCCAGCAGAACCCTGTTCCACTAGAGTCTTGACCAGGCGGACAGCAGGTGCCTGGTCCTGAGCTTCCTGCCAGTCCTGTCGGGGCAGCGGATCCAGGTTCACCCGTTGTTGGTAGACGTGCACCTTCTCAGTGAATGGCCGGTGAAATGCAGGCAACTCGATCTCTTCGAGGTCATCATCCTCTGGCCCCTCTTCCGACAGGTGGGGCATCCGGGAGAGTGCATTGGCATTGACGTTGGTACGGCCGGCCCGGTACTTGATGGTGAAATCGTAGTTGGCTAACCTGGTCACCCACCGCTGCTCCAACGCGCCCAGCTTGGCCGTATCTAGATGGGTCAGCAGGTTATTGTCTGTGTACGTGGTGAACTTGGCTGCTGCCAGGTAATGGCGGAACCGCTCGGTGATAGCCCACACCAGTGCCAAGAGCTCAAGCTTGAAGGAGATGTAGTTCTCAGGGTTCCTCTCAGTCGGTCGGAGTTTTCGGCTAGCATAAGCTATTACCTTTTCCCTTCTGTCTTGGACCTGGGATAGAACAGCCCCCAAGCCCACATTGCTGGCGTCGGTGTAGAGGATGAATGGGCGGCTGTAGTCAGGGTACGCTAGGATTTCCTCTCCGGTCAGGGCTGTTCTCAGCTGGCGGAAGGATTCCTCATGCTTTTCTTCCCACACCAATGGGGCTACTAGGGATCTACCACCATTGGTCTGTCCTACGAGGAGGTCTTGCATGGGGGCAGCCATCTTTGTGTACCCCTTAATGAAGCGACGGTAATATCCCACCAGGCCCAGAAACTGCCTCACTTCCCTCACTGTGGTCGGTCTCGGCCAGTCTTGGATGGCGGTGATCTTCTCGGGGTTGGGGGCGACACCTTCCGCACCAACCACATGTCCTAGGTACTGCACTCTGGGTTTCAGCAGATGACACTTTGAGGGCTTCAACTTCATCCCATACTTGGCAAGGGACGCGAACACCTCGGCTAGGTGCTCCAGGTGGGCTTCATACGTCTGTGAGTACACAATCACATCATCCAAGTACAGCAAAACGGTCCCATAGGCAGTCTTCTCTCGGTCTTCCGGTGCCACGGCCACCTGCCAGTACCCGCTGGTGAGGTCAAGGGTGGAGAAGTAGTTAGCGGTTCTCAGCGAGGCCAGGGACTCTTTGATGCGGGGCAGAGGGTAAGCATCCTTATGCGTTATCTGGTTAATCTTCCGGTAATCCACACACATCCGCATGGTGCCATCCTTCTTCTTAACCAGCACCAACGGAGCGGCCCAGGGACTACAGCTGTCCCTAATAACCCCTGCCTCCTTCATGTTCCTCAACATGTCTTTGGCGCATTGGTAGTGCGCAGGGGGAATAGGCCTGTATCTCTCTTTAATAGGGGAGTGTGTACCGGTAGGGATGTGGTGTTGAACCCCTTTAATCTGCCCAAAATCTAGAGGGTGCTTGCTAAAAACCCGCTCATACTCCTGTACCACCCGGTATACCCCTTCCTTGTGGTGTATGGGGGTATCATCAGTGCCGACATGTAGCTCTCGATACCACTCGCCTAACTCCCCCAGGGATGAGTGGGAACCGGCAGCAGGCGGTGTGACCGGGGGAACGGCTTCATGGATCGTGTGGGGATCTAGAGTGAGCAATTTGGCAAGGGTAGCGTACCGGGTGGTGCATGAATGCACACATATTGGTTTTATAATCTTATTGTATTACTTTATATTCTTATTTCACTTGTGCATATCTCCACCATAATCCTGGCTAAGAAATATAGCTTTTTTTGGGGTACACAGGTAGTAAGGTCTTCTTTCTATTTCTTTAGGGGTGATATAGCCTGGTGGAACTCTAGACCTCTAACATTATATATGCACCCTTTTTCTTTATGGTTCTTGGACACCTTATAACATTCTTCCATACATATATATCTTTCTCATAAATTATAAATAATTAGGCATTTTTATATATTTTATTTACATTTTCATAAATAACTTTTTACAAAGCATGGGGGACATTCTCACATACATATAATTTTCATGTACGCATTCTGAAAATTTACGCATAAACCGTACACACTCCTTTTTGTAACAATTTCTATAACTCATTCGCTGAACTCTCATCCCGGATATTCATTCTTACACCGAATTTCCTGTTATAACACAACATTCATGATTTTTATTCAATTTATTTTTATTTTTTAGGTTTATTAGTAGTGATGAGCGAGTACTAAAAAGCTCGGGTGCTCGAAGCTCGGGCCGAGCCTCCCAAGATACTCGTGTACTCGGCCCGAGCACCGAGCCCAATGTTATCCTATGGGAGACCCGAGTATTTTTGTGAAATGACCACCGGCAGCATGTAGAAACCCTAAAAATGGCACAAAAGTCTCCGAAGAGTGCTCAAATGACATGGCAACAGCATGGGGAAGACCCCTTGAAGCATTTATCACTCAAAAGTCACAGCTGTGAATAATTTTGTCCGCGTTTTAAGCCATTTTTACGGACTCACCAGAAAACCTTCCAAAATGACACCAAAATGATTTTTCATAGCGGAAATGTTAAGGGCACATACCCAATAGTGAGATAGAGCTAATGTATGTTACTTTTTGAGATCAATACATGAAAGATTTTACGTAAAACATTGTGTGGCACTCCGATGTCCCTGAGAAGAGATGTACATAAAGGCCTCTGAGTCTAATGTGCCCATTTTGAGGAACTGAGTCTTTGTAGTATTTTCCTTTGCCAGGGCAGTCCAAAATTGTGAGGTTCACCAATGCCCCTGCATACAGACGTGCATGATGGCCTGTAAACCTGAAGTGCCCATTGTAAGGAAGTGGGTCTATTGTAGTATAGCCCTTAGGCAGGGCAGCCAAAAATTGGGAGGCTCCACCTTGTCCCTGGATAGAGACGTGCATGAGGGCCTCAAAACATTAAGTGTCCAGTGTCAGGAAGTGGGTGTATTATAGTATAGCCCTTAGGCAGGGCAGCCAAAAATTGGGAGGCTCCATGTTGTCCCTGGATAGAGACGTGCATGAGGGCCTGTAAACCTGAAGTGCCCATTGGAAGGAAGTGGGTCTTTTGTAGTATAGCCCTTTGGCAGGGCAGCCAAAAATTGGGAGGCTCCACGTTGTCCCTGGATAGAGACGTGCATGAGGGCCTGTAAACCTGAAGTGCCCATTGGAAGGAAGTGGGTCTTTTGTAGTATAGCCCTTTGGCAGGGCAGCCAAAAATTGGGAGGCTCCACGTTGTCCCTGGATAGAGACATGCATGAGGGCCTCAAAACATTAAGTGTCCATTGTCAGGAAGTGGGTGTATTATAGTATAGCCCTTAGGCAGGGCAGCCAAAAATTGGGAGGCTCCACGTTGTCCCTGGATAGAGACGTGCATGAGGGCCTGTAAACCTGAAGTGCCCATTGGAAGGAAGTGGGTCTTTTGTAGTATAGCCCTTTGGCAGGGCAGCCATAAATTGGGAGGCTCCACGTTGTCCCTGGATAGAGACGTGCATGAGGGCCTCAAAACATTAAGTGTCCATTGTCAGGAAGTGGGTGTATTATAGTATAGCCCTTTGGCAGGGCAGCCAAAAATTGGGAGGCTCCACGTTGTCCCTGGATAGAGACGTGCATGAGGGCCTCAAAACATTAAGTGTCCATTGTCAGGAAGTGGGTGTATTATAGTATAGCCCTTAGGCAGGGCAGCCAAAAATTGGGAGGCTCCACGTTGTCCCTGGATAGAGACGTGCATGAGGGCCTCAAAACATTAAGTGTCCATTGTCAGGAAGTGGGTCTTTTGTAGTATAGCCCTTTGGCAGGGCAGCCAAAAATTGGGAGGCTCCACGTTGTCCCTGGATAGAGACGTGCATGAGGGCCTCAAAACATTAAGTGTCCATTGTCAGGAAGTGGGTGTATTATAGTATAGCCCTTAGGCAGGGCAGCCAAAAATTGGGAGGCTCCACGTTGTCCCTGGATAGAGACGTGCATGAGGGCCTCAAAACATTAAGTGTCCATTGTCAGGAAGTGGGTCTTTTGTAGTATAGCCCTTTGGCAGGGCAGCCAAAAATTGGGAAGCTCCACGTTGTCCCTGGATAGAGACGTGCATGAGGGCCTCAAAACATTAAGTGTCCATTGTCAGGAAGTGGGTGTATTATAGTATAGCCCTTTGGCAGGGCAGCCAAAAATTGGGAGGCTCCACGTTGTCCCTGCATAGAGACGTGCATGAGGGCCTCAAAACATTGTTCCCATTGCAAAGGAGCGGGTCTCCTGTCGTTGTAATGTCCATTCTGCAAAGAATGGGCGAAAAAATTTACCACTGGGGGTATACCTGAAACAAAGGCCTAACTCTTGTAACGGTCATCATGGTGGCGCATGAGGAGAAGGAGGAGCAGTCCAGCGATTATCCAAAGTCCAGAAGTGTGTACCCATGGGTGACTGGAGGTACATGGCAAATTCCCGTTACAAACTTTAAATTCCGCTCTCATTTGCTGGTGGTGTGGTGAAGTCTGGCCCAATCCAACCCTTGTTCATCTTGATCAGAGTCAGCCTGTCAGCATTTTCAGTTGACAGGCGGGTGCGTTTATCTGTAATGATTCCACCTGCGGCACTAAAAACACGCTCTGACAAAACGCTAGCGGCAGGGCAGGCCAGGACTTCCAAGGCGTAGAGAGCCAATTCATGCCACGTGTCCACCTTGGATACCCAATAATTGTAAGGCACAGAGGAATGTCGGAGTACAGTTGTTTGATCTGCAAGGTACTCCTTGAGCATCTGGGCAAACTTAGGATTTCTTGTGGCACTACCCCGCACCTCAGGGGCTGTGGTACGTGAGGGGCTGAGAAAACTGTCCCACATCTTAAAGACTGTTCCCCTACCTCTGGCGGATTGGACTTGTGCCTCTCTCGGCTGTACGCCTTGGTTGTCCACTGATTCCTGACCTATGCCGCTAGCGTTTTGTGAGGGGAATGCTTTGCCTACTTCCGTGACTATGGCCTTCCGGAACTGCTGCATTTTGGTTGACCTCTCCGCCTCGGGAATAAGAGACATAAAGTTCTCCTTGTAGCGTGGGTCTAACAGTGTTACCAACCAGTAATGATTGTCGGCCAAGATGTTCTTAACGCGAGGGTCACGAGACAGGCAGCTTACCATAAAGTCAGCCATGTGCGCCAGACTCTTAACAGCCAGGACTTCAGTAGCCTGACCAACACGTTGACTGAACATGCTGTCCTCCTCCTCCTCCTCCTCATCTACCCTGTCCTCTGGCCAGCCACGCTGAACCGAGGATATGACTGGTGTGCATGTCATATCCTCAATTTGGCCGGAGATTTGCTCCATGTCTTCATCCTCCTCCTCGTCATAGTCCTCCACTGCACGTTGTGATGAGACGAGGCTGGGCTGTGTGTTATCACCCACACCCACTACTGTTTCTTGCTGCAACTCATCGCGCTCCGCCTGCAATGCATCATGTTTGGTTTTGAGCAGAGACCGTTTTAGAAGGCAGAGTAGCGGTATGGTGACGCTAATAATGGCGTCATCACCACTCACCATCTTGGTGGAGTCCTCAAAGTTTTGGAGGATGGTACATAGGTCGGACATCCATCTCCACTCCTCAGGTGTTATGTGTGGAGTTTGACCCATTTCCCGACGGCTTAGGTGATGCAGGTACTCAACAACTGCCCTTTTCTGCTCACATATCCTGACCAACATGTGCAGAGTTGAATTCCAACTCGTGGGGACATCACACACCAGTCTGTGAGCCGGAAGATGCAAACTGCGCTGAAAGCCGGCAAGGCCGGCTGAAGCAGTAGGTGACTTTCGAAAATGTGCAGACAGGCGGCGAACTTTTACCAGCAGATCAGACAGCTCTGGGTATGACTTTAGAAACCGCTGAACCACGAGGTTGAGCACATGGGCCACGCATGGAACATGTGTCAGCTGGCCTCGCCTCAAAGCCGCCACCAGGTTCCGGCCATTGTCACACACGACCTTTCCTGGCTTTAGGTTCAGAGGTGTGAGCCAGTGATCTGCCTGCTGTTTCAGAGCTGTCCACAGCTCTTCTGCATTGTGGGGTTTGTCACCTATGCAGATTAGCTTCAGCACAGCCTGTTGCCGCTTCGCCGAGGCAGTGCTGCAGTGCTTCCAGCTTGGGACTGGTGTGGAGGGTACAGTGGATGAGGATGCGCAGGAGGAGGAGGAGGCTGAAGAGCATGACATTCCGGAGCTGTAGAGTGTGGGTGAAACACTGACTGAGGTAGGGCCTGCAAACCTTGGTGTGGGAAGGACGTGTTCCGTCCCTCGCTCAGACTGGGTCCCAGCTTCCACAATATTAACCCAGTGTGCCGTCAACGAGATGTAGCGGCCTTGCCCACAAGCACTTGTCCACGTGTCTGTGGTGAGGTGGACTTTGGGTGAAACAGCGTTGTTCAGGGCACGTGTGATGTTTTGTGACACGTGGTTATGCAATGCGGGGACGGCACACCGGGAGAAATAGTGGCGACTGGGGACCGAGTAACGTGGGACAGCTGCCGCCATCAGGTCGCGGAATGCTTCTGTCTCCACCAGTCTAAAAGGCAACATTTCCAGCGCAAGCAGTCGCGAAATGTTAGCATTTAGAACTGTGGCATGTGGGGTGTTGGCAGTGTATTTGCGCCTGCGTTCAAAGGTTTGCTGAATGGATAACTGAACGCTGCGCTGGGACAAGGACGTGCTTGATGATGGTGTTATTTCTGAGTAGGCAACTGCAGGTGCAGGACCGGAGGAGGCTTGTTCGCAGGCAGCATGGACAGGGGATTGGCTCGCATGCACAACCAGCGAAGACGTAGCAGTGACATTAGCAAGCACTGCTCCTCGACTCTGTTGTACTTCCCACAAAGTCGGGTGCTTGGCTGACATGTGCCTGATCATGCTGGTGGTGGTCAGGCTGCTAGTTTTGGTACCCCTGCTGATGCTGGCACGGCAGGTGTTGCAAATGGCCTTTTTAGAATCATCTGGATCCAACTTAAAAAACTGCCAGACTCGGGAAGACCTAACATTTGTACAGGCACCTTGTGTCGTGTTGTTGTTCCGGGGAACGGTTGCCTGACTTCTGCCTGGAGCCACCACCCTGCTTCTTACTGCCTGTTGGGATGCTACGCCTCCCTCCCCCTGTGCACTGCTGTCCTCGCTCTGCATATCCTCCTGCCAGGTTGGGTCAGTTACTGGATCATCCACCACGTCGTCTTCCTCTTCCGCACCCTGCTCCTCCTCCTGACTTCCTGACAATTGTGTCTCATCATCGTCCACCCCTTGTTGAGACACGTTGCCAACTTCGTGAGAACGTGGCTGCTCAAATATTTGGCCATCTGTACATACGATCTCCTCATGACCCACTTCAACATGAGCTGGCGAGAGGCCAGAATGTGCGAATGGAAACGTGAACAGCTCTTCCGAGTGTCCAAGTGTGGGATCATTAATGTCCAAGGACGTGTACTCAGCCTTGTGGTAGGAAGGAGGATCAGGTTCTGAAATGTGCGGTGCAGTATCACGGCTACTGACACTTGACCGTGTGGAAGACAGAGTGTTTGTGGTGGTGCCAATCTGACTGGAAGCATTATCCGCTATCCAACTAACAACCTGTTGACACTGGTCTTGGTTCAAGAGCGGTGTACTGCTGCGGTCCCCAAGAATTTGGGACAGGACGTGCGAGCGACTAGATGTGGCCCTTTGTTGTGGCAAAATTAGAGCTTGCCCACGACCTCGGCCTCTGCCTGCACCACCATCACGTCCACTTCCTTGTTCCTTGCCAACGCCCTTGCGCATTTTGCAATGCTGTGCTGACGTGTATTCACTAGACTTGGGCGTTATATCAAAGTTTGTGCAAATTGTGCACCTGTACGCTGCCACCGACAGGCACACACGTGCGGTTTTTAAATGCAAGCACGGACGCACTAAGAACCTAACAGGTTTTAGGAGCAAAAATTAATGACGAGAACTCTGACACTATCAGCCACTGCTGACTGACGTGTATTATACACTACACTTGTGCGTTATATAATAGTTTGGTAAAAACGCACACAAGTGCACCTGTACGCTGCCACCGACAGGCACACACGTGTGGTTTTTAAATGCAAGCACGGACGCACTAAGAACCTAACACAGGTTTTAGGAGCAAAAATTAATGACGAGAACTCTGACACTATCAGCCACTGCTGACTGACGTGTATTATACACTACACTTGTGCGTTATATAATAGTTTGGTAAAAACGCACACAAGTGCACCTGTACGCTGCCACCGACAGGCACACACGTGCGGTTTTTAAATGCAAGCACGGACGCACTAAGAACCTAACACAGGTTTTAGGAGCAAAAATTAATGACGAGAACTCTGACACTATCAGCCACTGCTGACTGACGTGTATTATACACTACACTTGTGCGTTATATAATAGTTTGGTAAAAACGCACACAAGTGCACCTGTACGCTGCCACCGACAGGCACACACGTGCGGTTTTTAAATGCAAGCACGGACGCACTAAGAACCTAACACAGGTTTTAGGAGCAAAAATTAATGACGAGAACTCTGACACTATCAGCCACTGCTGACTGACGTGTATTATACACTACACTTGTGCGTTATATAATAGTTTGGTAAAAACGCACACAAGTGCACCTGTACGCTGCCACCGACAGGCACACACGTGCGGTTTTTAAATGCAAGCACGGACGCACTAAGAACCTAACAGGTTTTAGGAGCGACAATTGCTGAGAAGTCTGACACTATCAGGACTGTTTTAGACTGTGTACACCAGCCCCAGATATGATGAAGGCTGGTATACGGTCACCACTAGGAATGGCTATATACCCTGCCTGCCTGCCTGCCTGCCTGTATACTGCTACAATAGTCCTGACAAGGACTCTTTTGGTCACTAGCCTGTATTCCAACCTGGCTATACCCTGCCTGTATACAGCAACAATAGTCCTGAGAAGGACTCTGCTACTGTACTCCGACCTGGCTATACCCTGCCTGCCTGTATACAACTAGAATAGTCCTGAGAAGGACTTTTGGTCACACTGTTTGCAGCCCTGCTACGGAAATAGCTATAAAGGGCCGCAAACCTTTCCCTGAAGCAGCGACCCTCTCCCTGCACTGACTGTCTGGATAGCTGTGAGCAGAGCACAGCGCGCCCGCCGGTATAAAGGCTCGGTCACGCTGTGCAGGCCGGCCAATCACTGCAATTCCACAACTAACAGGGCTGTGGCATTGCAGTGGTCTGCCAGCCAATCCCTGCATGAGGGCTGGCTCTCAAAAGAGCGCCAACATGCAGGGATGAAGACCACGAGTACAGCACGAGTATCGCGAGATTACTCGGTCCCCGTCGAGTAGACCGAGTACAGTGATACTCGTGCGAGTACCGAGTAGTAACAAGCATGCTCGCTCATCACTATTTATTAGTAAAATGGCTTACACTCCCCTTTTTTCCACTTTTTTCTTCACTACTTTTATAAAGAAATTTTTCCTTTCTTTATTCTTAATGCAATTTTATATAGCAACACCACCATTTTTTGCCACGAACATAATTTTTCTTGTCCGTCATCCCGTTCACCCTTACAGGGTTGTGGACAGATGCACTTGTCACTACACTTCTAAGACTCAATACAGGGTCTGGAGCTCAATGCTCCCTTTTTGTTTTTTTTTTCTTCTTTTTTTTCTTTTTTTCATTTTGTCCTTCTTCTTCTTCTTTTTCTGATTTTTGTCTCAAAAAGCTGATGAAATTTGAAACACTATACCCCAGTGATTTTATAAATGTTTCTCAATATATCACTTGAGAACTTTTATGGCCGGTATTGTAACAGTTGACCATCCCGGCAGTATTTGAAATACAGCAGTCAGTCCTCTGACGTAGCTCCATATGTGTATATATAGAGGTTCTTCCTCCTTTGATTGCATACTGTTCTTTTTTTGCCCTGATGAAGGAGACAGTGATCTCTGAAACACATTGACCGGAAAAAAGAATAAAGAGATGAAATAATTAACATCAGTTTCCTTTGGTGACAGCGCGGCACGCACCCGATTTTCCTCCTATACGTTATTGCTCTTCTACTAGGGGCTGCGGCTGTCGCCATTTGTAACGTGCATTTAGGGGTTGTGACTGGCACAACCTTAATAGGTGAGTGCAACTACTATTAATTATTTGTTACCTTACCAGGTAAGACCCTAATTTGTGCGTCTGCTCCAGAGTTATTTCCCTGATTATTAATATCTGACAGGCAGTGATTGATCCTGCATTCTCACCTTCCTCTCTGTTGCACATTCTTATTGTTCCTATATGCTCTCTATTTCCATCAGACTTTTTTTGTCCTTCGGTGGGGCTCTAACATATGTGCACCATTTATTATTTATTTTTATGGATTCCTTTCTTTTTTCATGCTAGCGTTCATTATGCAGTAGTCATTCATGATATATCTTATATTTGTGAATCCATTAGGGCTCTATATGTCTGGTGCATCACATTGGGTCTTTTCAGTGCACAATAGGCACCTTTTTCTGTTATGCTCTGCTGCCACCTTATGGACATCCTATCAGTGATGCCAGAAAAAAATGGACATGTCTCCGTGCAGCAATCACGGACACGCGGGTACGCCGCACGGAGACACGTGCAGTGAAAAATCACTGATGTGTGAGCAGACCCATTCATTATAATGGATCTGCGTATCTCAGTGATTCTGTTATGTTTAAAAAAAAGCACAAACGTACCAGAATCACTGACGTGTGAAACAGGCCTTATAGTGTTTTGATTTATGTATGTATTATACAACTTCTGTGGATCTTGTATGAGTGACTTTTCTTCATTTTATTGGATTGTTTTAAAATATTGAAATAAAGTCACGCTTCCTATGCATCCTTTTGTATTCTGATTGGCTACTATAATACAGTTTTTAGGCACTGAGATCGATACCAGAGGCATGGTCTTCCGCTTACCAGAGGATAAGCTCAAAAGGCTAAGGGACATAATAGAAGGGTTTAGTGCTGTTAATAAGGTGGCATTAAGATAAATGAAATATATCTTCTCGGTCTTCTCGTTTTCTTGCTGAGTTGTGCCAATGGACAGAGTTTTTTCTAGACATTTGCTATTGGAAACTCAGGGAACCAAAGCTCCTGGATAGAGTTGAGCGCGGTTCGTGGTTCGTGGTTCTCCAGTTCTAGGCTCGAGTGATTTTGGGGCATGTTCTAGATCGAACTAGAACTCGAGCTTTTTGCAAAAGCTCGATAGTTCTAGAAACGTTCGAGAACGGTTCTAGCAGCCAAAAAACAGCTAAATCATAGCTTGGTTTCTGCTGTAATAGTGTAAGTCACTCTGTGAATCAAACTATTATCACATTTCAGTGTATAGTGTGCGTGAACAGCGCCTTCAGATCACTGCTGTTTCTATAATGGCGATCGCCATTTTTTTTTTTTTTTCTTGTCTTCCTTCCCTAAGTGCGCGCGTCTTGTGGGGCGGGCCAGCATGTCAGCCAATCACAGACACACACACAGCTAAGTTGACTTTGAGCCAGAGAAGCAACGGCATGTGTGATAGGATCTGCATGTCACATGTCCCTGCATTATAAAACCGGACATTTTCTTCACGGACGCCATTATCTGCCTTCTGCGTCTTTGGTGTCAGACATCACTGTCGCAGCTCCGTCCTCCTGAGTCCTATAGCCGATACAGCTGTATGCGCTGCATACACAGCGTTAGACAGCATAGGGAGAGCACTTTATAGCAGTCCTTTTAAGGGCTCAAACCGGCAGGGTCAGAGAGCCATAGGTGACAGGTCCTGCAAACAGCAACAGCATCTGTGTAGCCAAGGTCAGGGATTTCCTCCCTGCATTTCACCATTAGGAGGGAATAGAAAGGCAGGCTTCCATTACTCTACCCAGAGCACCACAATCCTGCCACTGTACCCTCCTGTCCTCTGCACACTCCAACTCATTATAACTAAGCCATTATACTAGCAAACACTCAGTGTACCTAGTGGCATCCTATCTGTGGCTATTGGACTTTGCTATAGTCCCACTAGTGCAAAGACATTTGCAGAGCACGTCTGCCTGCATTGCACACTCCAACTTTTTTAAACTAAGCAATTTTACTAGCAAACACTCAGTGTACCTAGTGGCATCCTATACGTGGCTATTGGACTTTGCTATAGTCCCACTAGTGCCAAGACATTTGCAGAGCGCATCTGCCTGCGTTGCACACTCCAACTAATTTTAACTTAGCCATTATACTAGCAAACACTCAGTGTACCTAGTGGCATCCTATACGTGGCTATTGGACTTTGCTATAGTCCCACTAGTGCCAAGACATTTGCAGAGCGCATCTGCCTGCGTTGCACACTCCAACTAATTATAAGTAAGCCATTATACTAGCAAACACTCAGTGTACCTAGTGGCATCCTATCTGTGGCTATTGGACTTTGCTATAGTCCCACTAGTGCAAAGACATTTGCAGAGCACGTCTGCCTGCATTGCACACTCCAACTTTTTTAAACTAAGCAATTTTACTAGCAAACACTCAGTGTACCTAGTGGCATCCTATACGTGGCTATTGGACTTTGCTATAGTCCCACTAGTGCCAAGACATTTGCAGAGTGCATCTGCCTGCGTTGCACACTCCAACTAATTATAAGTAAGCCATTATACTAGCAAACACTCAGTGTACCTAGTGGAATCCTATCTGTGGCTATTGGACTTTGCTATAGTCCCACTAGTGCAAAGACATTTGCAGAGCACGTCTGCCTGCATTGCACACTCCAACTTTTTTAAACTAAGCAATTTTACTAGCAAACACTCAGTGTACCTAGTGGCATCCTATACGTGGCTATTGGACTTTGCTATAGTCCCACTAGTGCCAAGCCATTTGCAGAGCGCATCTGCCTGCGTTGCACACTCCAACTAATTATAAGTAAGCCATTATACTAGCAAACACTCAGTGTACCTAGTGGCATCCTATACGTGGCTATTGGACCTTGCTATAGTCCCACTAGTGCCAAGACATTTGCAGAGCGCATCTGCCTGCGTTGCACACTCCAACTAATTATAAGTAAGCCATTATACTAGCAAACACTCAGTGTACCTAGTGGCATCCTATCTGTGGCTATTGGACTTTGCTATAGTACCACTAGTGCCAAGACATTTGCAGAGCGCATCTGCCTGCGTTGCACACTCCAACTAATTATAAGTAAGCCATTATACTAGCAAACACTCAGTGTACCTAGTGGCATCCTATACGTGGCTATTGGACCTTGCTATAGTCCCACTAGTGCCAAGACATTTGCAGATCGCATCTGCCTGCGTTGCACACTCCAACTAATTATAAGTAAGCCATTATACTAGCAAACACTCAGTGTACCTAGTGGCAACCTATACGTGGCTATTGGACCTAGCTATAGTCCCACTAGTGCCAAGACATTTGCAGAGCGCATCTGCCTGCGTTGCACACTCCAACTAATTATAAGTAAGCCATTATACTAGCAAACACTCAGTGTACCTAGTGGCATCCTATCTGTGGCTATTGGACTTTGCTATAGTCCCACTAGTGCCAAGACATTTGCAGAGCGCATCTGCCTGCGTTGCACACTCCAACTAATTATAAGTAAGCCATTATACTAGCAAACACTCAGTGTACCTAGTGGCATCCTATACGTGGCTATTGGACCTTGCTATAGTCCCACTAGTTCCAAGACATTTGCAGAGCGCATCTGCCTGCGTTGCACACTCCAACTAATTATAAGTAAGCCATTATACTAGCAAACACTCAGTGTACCTAGTGGCATCCTATACGTGGCTATTGGACCTTGCTATAGTCCCACTAGTGCCAAGACATTTGCAGAGCGCATCTGCCTGCGTTGCACACTCCAACTAATTATAAGTAAGCCATTATACTAGCAAAAACTCAGTGTACCTAGTGGCATCCTATCTGTGGCTATTGGACTTTGCTATAGTCCCACTAGTGCAAAGACATTTGCAGAGCACGTCTGCCTGCATTGCACACTCCAACTTTTTTAAACTAAGCAATTTTACTAGCAAACACTCAGTGTACCTAGTGGCATCCTATACGTGGCTATTGGACCTTGCTATAGTCCCACTAGTGCCAAGACATTTGCAGAGCGCATCTGCCTGCGTTGCACACTCCAACTAATTATAAGTAAGCCATTATACTAGCAAACACTCAGTGTACCTAGTGGCATCCTATACGTGGCTATTGGACCTTGCTATAGTCCCACTAGTGCCAAGACATTTGCAGAGCGCATCTGCCTGCGTTGCACACTCCAACTAATTTTAACTTAGCCATTATACTAGCAAACACTCAGTGTACCTAGTGGCATCCTATACGTGGCTATTGGACTTTGCTATAGTCCCACTAGTGCCAAGACATTTGCAGAGCGCATCTGCCTGCGTTGCACACTCCAACTAATTATAAGTAAGCCATTATACTAGCAAACACTCAGTGTACCTAGTGGCGTCCTATACGTGGCTATTGGACCTTGCTATAGTCCCACTAGTGCCAAGACATTTGCAGAGCGCATCTGCCTGCGTTGCACACTCCAACTAATTATAAGTAAGCCATTATACTAGCAAACACTCAGTGTACCTAGTGGCATCCTATACGTGGCTATTGGACTTTGCTATAGTCCCACTAGTGCCAAGACATTTGCAGAGCGCATCTGCCTGCGTTGCACACTCCAACTAATTATAAGTAAGCCATTATACTAGCAAACACTCAGTGTACCTAGTGGCATCCTATACGTGGCTATTGGACCTTGCTATAGTCCCACTAGTGCCAAGACATTTGCAGAGCGCATCTGCCTGCGTTGCACACTCCAACTAATTATAAGTAAGCCATTATACTAGCAAACACTCAGTGTACCTAGTGGCATCCTATCTGTGGCTATTGGACTTTGCTATAGTCCCACTAGTGCCAAGACATTTGCAGAGCGCATCTGCCTGCGTTGCACACTCCAACTAATTATAAGTAAGCCATTATACTAGCAAACACTCAGTGTACCTAGTGGCATCCTATACGTGGCTATTGGACTTTGCTATAGTCCCACTAGTGCCAAGACATTTGCAGAGCGCATCTGCCTGCGTTGCACACTCCAACTAATTATAAGTAAGCCATTATACTAGCAAACACTCAGTGTACCTAGTGGCATCCTATACGTGGCTATTGGACTTTGCTATAGTCCCACTAGTGCCAAGACATTTGCAGACCGCATCTGCCTGCGTTGCACACTCCAACTAATTTTAACTTAGCCATTATACTAGCAAACACTCAGTGTACCTAGTGGCATCCTATACGTGGCTATTGGACTTTGCTATAGTCCCACTAGTGCCAAGACATTTGCAGAGCGCATCTGCCTGCGTTGCACACTCCAACTAATTATAAGTAAGCCATTATACTAGCAAACACTCAGTGTACCTAGTGGCATCCTATACGTGGCTATTGGACTTTGCTATAGTCCCACTAGTGCCAAGACATTTGCAGAGCGCATCTGCCTGCGTTGCACACTCCAACTAATTTTAACTTAGCCATTATACTAGCAAACACTCAGTGTACCTAGTGGCATCCTATACGTGGCTATTGGACTTTGCTATAGTCCCACTAGTGCCAAGACATTTGCAGAGCGCATCTGCCTGCGTTGCACACTCCAACTCATTATAACTAAGTTGCATTGTCAGGGATATTTATTCTTTATTATTCTGCTGTTAATAAAGCTAGACCACCACTGCAATCTTCACCACCTCTCAATTTTTACTACCACATTTTCAGTCCACAATCTTGTCGCAATCAACATGAGTGGCAAAATGACAGATGCTGGTGGAAAGGGGAAGAGGCGTGGTGGAAAAGGCAAAAAAGGTTTTGTCTGTGGGGAAAGTGGCAAAGCTCCATTATCATCTGCTGAAGATAGACCATCTACCAGCAAAAGTAAGATGTCTACTACTTACCGTGGACAATCCGATGTGCTCCCTTTTTTACGGACACGAACAACAGGAAGAAAGGTAGATGATGGGCAAAAAAGGAAAATGCTTGAATGGATCTCAAGTGGTCCAACAAGTGCCCTCTCAGCCACTTCAAGTACCGCATCCAAAAAACACCAGTCCTCTGAGTTGTCATCCCAATCACACTTGATTTCTCCCAGCTCTGAAGTCTCCATCAGCCCTGCACAGTATGGTGGAACTGAGATGGCTGAGTCTGCAGAGCTGTTCAGTCACACTATAGCCTGGGAATCAGAGGTCTGCTCCCAAGCTACAGTGAGTACAGAACAGGAAATGGTCTGCAGTGATGCCCAGAACCTTTGTGACTCTGATTCAGGCCGTGAGGACCAAGTTTCTGAGCATAATGTTGACCCTTTGTCACAAACTGTAACACCTGTGGTTATAGACAATGAGGAACATACTGATGAAGATGAGACGCAGATACCCGATTGGGATGACAACTTAAATATTCGGTCAGGGCAAGAAGAGGCTCGGTCTGAGGGGGAGGGGAGTGCAAACACAACAATTGATGATGAAGTTCTAGATCCCACCTACTGTCAACCCCCAGTCAGGCACTCGAGGAGGTCAACAGAGGCGGTGGAGGAGGATGCAACCGACGACGAAGTTACCTTGCGCCTTCCTGGACAGAGTCGGAGCACTGGTAGCACGTCTACAACTGCATCCTCAGCCACCACTCTGCCTATGAGCATTATTCGGGGTGGATCAACAGGTCGCATGGCCTCTAAGCCTTGCCTAGCCTGGTCCTTTTTTGACATAGAAAAAGATCGCCCAAATCATGTGATATGTAAAATTTGTCATGATTCTCTTAGTAGAGGTCAAAACCTCAGCAGTTTGACAACTTCTTCCATGAATCGTCACATGAATAAATATCATAGGTCCCGGTGGGAAGCTCACTGTGCTGCAATGCTGCAAGAGCGAACCATCCACCGCCCGCCCCTTCCAGTGCATCCGCGCGCTCTTCATCTTCTAGGACTGTGGGGACAGCTGTCACACCTGTTTTTCCACGCCAAACTTCCACCACTGTAACCGCAACAGGCAGTTTGCTTGTAAGGTCGTCAGTTGGTTTGGAAGGGGAAACAAGTGAGTGTGTACAGCTCTCTCAGACATCGATAGCACCAACGTTGGATGAAGGCAACATCATGTCTCCGCCTGCACTTTCCTCACAAACCTGCATTTTTCCAGGGACACCCTACTCAACACCGTCTACACACAGCAGCCAGATCTCTGTCCCTCAGATGTGGTCAAATAAAAGGCCACTTCCTCCGACCCATGACAAAGCTAAGAGGTTGACTCTATCCCTCTGTAAGCTGTTGGCTACCGAAATGCTGCCTTTCCGCCTAGTGGACACACAGGATTTTAGAGACCTTATGTCTGTCGCTGTGCCCCAGTACCAGATGCCTAGTCGCCACTACTTCTCTAAGAAAGGTGTGCCCGCGCTACACCAGCATGTCGCACACAACATCACCGCTTCCTTGAGAAACTCTGTGTGTGAACGGGTGCATTTCACCACCGATACTTGGACCAGTAAGCATGGACAGGGACGTTACATGTCGCTGACTGGGCACTGGGTAACTATGGTGATAGATGGTGAAGGGTCTGCTGCACAAGTCTTGCCGTCCCCACGACTTGTGTGTCAATCCTCTGTCTGTCCAAGTTCCGCCACAGCTTCTGCATCCTCCACCTCATCTGGGTCCTCCACCTCCGCCCCAAGCCTGCCTGGTCAGGCCACCAGCGTTCTCACTGCGCAGAAGGAATCACGCACGCCTCATTACTATGCTGGCAGCAGAGCGCAACGGCATCAGGCGGTCTTTAGCTTGACATGTCTTGGGAATAAGAGTCACACAGCTGAGGAGTTGTGGTCAGCTCTGCGGTCCGAGTTTAATAAATGGTTGTCTCCACTCAACCTGCAGCCTGGTAAGGCCGTGTGCGACAATGCTGCAAACCTGGGTGCGGCACTTCGCCTGGGCATTGTGACACACGTACCTTGTATGGCTCACGTGTTGAACCTTGTCGTCCAGCAATTTTTAACACACTATCCCGGCCTAGATGGCCTTCTGAACAGGGCACGAAAACTGTCAGCTCACTTCCGCCGTTCAAGCGCCGCAGCAGAGCGACTTGCATCGCTCCAGAAGTCTTTCGGCCTGCCGGTTCATCGCCTGAAATGCGATGTGGCGACACGCTGGAATTCAACTCTCCACATGTTACAGCGACTGTGGCAGCACCGCAGAGCCCTGGTGCAATACGTCATGACGTATAGCCTGGGCCAACGAGATGCAGAGGTGGGGCAGATCACCCTGATGGAGTGGTCTCAGATCAAGGACCTATGCACCCTTCTGCACAGTTTCGACATGGCGACGAATATGTTTAGCTCTGACAATGCCATTATCAGCATGACGATTCCAGTCATTTACATGCTGGAGCACACGCTAAACACTATTCGGAGTCAGGGGGTGGGACAACATGAAGGGGAGGAACTACAGGAGGATTCATATGCGCAAGGGACAACAACATCACCAAGGTCCAGACGTTCATCATCACCAACGCAGCAGGCATGGGACCATGGGGAACAGGGATCGACAAGGGCGCATAGTAGCAGGCGAAATGTTGAGCAAGGTGCAGGAGAACATGAAGAAATGGAGGACGAACTGTCCATGGACATGGAAGACTCAGCGGATGAGGGAGACCTTGGTCAAATTTCAGTTGAAAGAGGTTGGGGGGAGATGTCAGAGGAAGAAAGAACGGGTAGCACCTCTATGCCACAAACACAGCGTGGACTTGGTCCGCATGGCTGCGCAAGACACATGAGTGCCTTTTTGTTGCACTACCTCCAACATGACAGTCGTATTGTCAAAATTAGAAGTGATGATGACTACTGGATTGCAACACTATTAGATCCCCGGTACAAGTCCAAATTTTGTGACATAATTCCAGCCATAGAAAGGGACGCACGTATGCAGGAGTATCAGCAGAAGCTGTTACTCGATCTTAGCTCGGCTTTTCCACCAAACAACCGTGCAGGTGCAGGGAGGGAATCTCCCAGTTGTAACTTGACAAACATGGGACGGTCTCGTCATCTTCAACAGTCTACCCGTACCAGTAGGACCGTATCTGGTGCCGGTAACAGCAATTTTATGGAATCTTTTCATAATTTTTTTAGACCCTCTTTTGCAAGGCCACCAGAGACAACAAGTCTGACACATACTCAACGGCTGGAGAGGATGATACAGGAGTATCTCCAAATGAACATCGATGCCATGACTGTGCAACTGGAGCCTTGCTCCTTTTGGGCTTCAAACCTAGAAAAATGGCCAGAGCTCTCCAGTTACGCCTTGGAGATTTTGTCGTGTCCAGCTGCCAGCGTTGTCTCTGAACGTGTATTCAGTGCTGCTGGGTGTGTGCTGACAGATAAGCGCACGCGTCTGTCCAGTGACAATGTGGACAGACTGACGTTCATCAAAATGAACAAGTCATGGATCCAGAAGGAATTTACTACCCCTGTGTCATCCTGGGGAGAGTAAATGCTTGTTGATTTGGAATGTGCTTGATGCAAATCAAAACATCCTGTTTGCAACTAGGGCCCAAGTGCTGCCACTGATGGGGTGGGTGTCTGTGTGGCCCAATTTTTGGAAAAAAGGGAGACTACGCTTGGAGTAACCCTTGCTTGCTGTGTTTTTAAAAGAAGCCAAGATGAACAGAGCTGGGATCAGGAAAGACTTTGCTACCTACCCCGGTGTCATCCTGGGGACGGTTAAGAATAGCGTATTTTTGAATGTGCTTGATGCAAATGTAGCTGTGAAGTGTACAACTGGGGCACAACTGCTGCCACTGAAGGGGTGGGTGTGTGTGGGGCCCAATTTTTGGAAAAAAGGGAGACTCCGCTTGGAGTAACCCTTGCTTGCTGTGTTTTTAAAAGAAGCCAAGATGAACAGAGCTGGGATCAGGAAAGACTTTGCTACCTACCCCGGTGTCATCCTGGGGACGGTTAATTATGGCGTATTTTTGAATGTGCTTGATGCAAATCAAAACATCCTGTTTGCAACTAGGGCCCAAGTGCTGCCACTGATGGGGTGGGTGTCTGTGTGGCCCAATTTTTGGAAAAAAGGGAGACTCCGCTTGGAGTAACCCTTGCTTGCTGTGTTTTTAAAAGAAGCAAAGATGAACAGAGCTGGGATCAGGAAAGACTTTGCTACCTACCCCGGTGTCATCCTGGGGACGGTTAATTATGGCGTATTTTTGAATGTGCTTGATGCAAATCAAAACATCCTGTTTGCAACTAGGGCCCAAGTGCTGCCACTGATGGGGTGGGTGTCTGTGTGGCCCAATTTTTGGAAAAAAGGGAGACTCCGCTTGGAGTAACCCTTGCTTGCTGTGTTTTTAAAAGAAGCCAAGATGAACAGAGCTGGGATCAGGAAAGACTTTGCTACCTACCCCGGTGTCATCCTGGGGACGGTTAAGAATAGCGTATTTTTGAATGTGCTTGATGCAAATGTAGCTGTGAAGTGTACAACTGGGGCACAACTGCTGCCACTGAAGGGGTGGGTGTGTGTGGGGCCCAATTTTTGGAAAAAAGGGAGACTCCGCTTGGAGTAACCCTTGCTTGCTGTGTTTTTAAAAGAAGCCAAGATGAACAGAGCTGGGATCAGGAAAGACTTTGCTACCTACCCCGGTGTCATCCTGGGGACGGTTAATTATGGCGTATTTTTGAATGTGCTTGATGCAAATCAAAACATCCTGTTTGCAACTAGGGCCCAAGTGCTGCCACTGATGGGGTGGGTGTCTGTGTGGCCCAATTTTTGGAAAAAAGGGAGACTCCGCTTGGAGTAACCCTTGCTTGCTGTGTTTTTAAAAGAAGCCAAGATGAACAGAGCTGGGATCAGGAAAGACTTTGCTACCTACCCCGGTGTCATCCTGGGGACGGTTAATTATGGCGTATTTTTGAATGTGCTTGATGCAAATCAAAACATCCTGTTTGCAACTAGGGCCCAAGTGCTGCCACTGATGGGGTGGGTGTCTGTGTGGCCCAATTTTTGGAAAAAAGGGAGACTCCGCTTGGAGTAACCCTTGCTTGCTGTGTTTTTAAAAGAAGCCAAGATGAACAGAGCTGGGATCAGGAAAGACTTTGCTACCTACCCCGGTGTCATCCTGGGGACGGTTAATTATGGCGTATTTTTGAATGTGCTTGATGCAAATCAAAACATCCTGTTTGCAACTAGGGCCCAAGTGCTGCCACTGATGGGGTGGGTGTCTGTGTGGCCCAATTTTTGGAAAAAAGGGAGACTCCGCTTGGAGTAACCCTTGCTTGCTGTGTTTTTAAAAGAAGCCAAGATGAACAGAGCTGGGATCAGGAAAGACTTTGCTACCTACCCCGGTGTCATCCTGGGGACGGTTAATTATGGCGAATTTTGGAATGTGCTTGATGCAAATCAAAACATACTGTTTGCAACTAGGGCCCAAGTGCTGCCACTGATGGGGTGGGTGTCTGTGTGGCCCAATTTTTGGAAAAAAGGGAGACTCCGCTTGGAGTAACCCTTGCTTGCTGTGTTTTTAAAAGAAGCCAAGATGAACAAGTCATGGGTCAGCAAAGACTTTATCTACCTACCCCGGTGTCATCCTGGGGACGGATAAGAATGGCGTATTTTTGAATGTGCTTGATGCAAATCAAAACATCCTGTTTGCAACTAGGGCCCAAGTGCTGCCACTGATGGGGTGGGTGTCTGTGTGGCCCAATTTTTGGAAAAAAGGGAGACTCCGCTTGGAGTAACCCTTGCTTGCTGTGTTTTTAAAAGAAGCCAAGATGAACAGAGCTGGGATCAGGAAAGACTTTGCTACCTACCCCGGTGTCATCCTGGGGACGGTTAATTATGGCGTATTTTTGAATGTGCTTGATGCAAATCAAAACATCCTGTTTGCAACTAGGGCCCAAGTGCTGCCACTGATGGGGTGGGTGTCTGTGTGGCCCAATTTTTGGAAAAAAGGGAGACTCCGCTTGGAGTAACCCTTGCTTGCTGTGTTTTTAAAAGAAGCCAAGATGAACAGAGCTGGGATCAGGAAAGACTTTGCTACCTACCCCGGTGTCACCCTGGGGACGGTTAATTATGGCGTATTTTTGAATGTGCTTGATGCAAATCAAAACATCCTGTTTGCAACTAGGGCCCAAGTGCTGCCACTGATGGGGTGGGTGTCTGTGTGGCCCAATTTTTGGAAAAAAGGGAGACTCCGCTTGGAGTAACCCTTGCTTGCTGTGTTTTTAAAAGAAGCCAAGATGAACAAGTCATGGGTCAGCAAAGACTTTATCTACCTACCCCGGTGTCATCCTGGGGACGGATAAGAATGGCGTATTTTTGAATGTGCTTGATGCAAATCAAAACATCCTGTTTGCAACTAGGGCCCAAGTCCTGCCACTGATGGGGTGGGTGTCTGTGTGGCCCAATTTTTGGAAAAAAGGGAGACTCCGCTTGGAGTAACCCTTGCTTGCTGTGTTTTTAAAAGAAGCCAAGATGAACAGAGCTGGGATCAGGAAAGACTTTACTACCTACCCCGGTGTCATCCTGGGGACGGTTAATTATGGCGTATTTTTGAATTTGCTTGATGCAAATCAAAACATCCTGTTTGCAACTAGGGCCCAAGTGCTGCCACTGATGGGGTGGGTGTCTGTGTGGCCCAATTTTTGGAAAAAAGGGAGACTCCGCTTGGAGTAACCCTTGCTTGCTGTGTTTTTAAAAGAAGCCAAGATGAACAGAGCTGGGATCAGGAAAGACTTTGCTACCTACCCCGGTGTCATCCTGGGGACGGTTAAGAATAGCGTATTTTTGAATGTGCTTGATGCAAATGTAGCTGTGAAGTGTACAACTGGGGTACAACTGCTGCCACTGAAGGGGTGGGTGTGTGTGGGGCCCAATTTTTGGAAAAAAGGGAGACTCCGCTTGGAGTCACCTTGCGGTGTTTTACATGATTTTAGAATGGCGTGCCATGCCTATATCTGTGTGTCCTCCTCTTTTTCCTTGTCCAGCTGTTTTGTTTTCGCATGAGTATATGTCCTTGTCACTTTCCCATGTGTTTGTGTTGTGTTGTGAGTTGTTTGTCACCTTTTGGACACCTTTGAGGGTGTTTTCTAGGTGTTTTACTGTGTTTGTGATTGCCTGCCATTGTTTCCTATTGGCTCGAGTTCGGTTCGTCGAACGTTCGACGAGCCGAACTCGAACGGGAGCTCCGTTCGGCGAACCGACCTCGAGCCGAACCGGGACCGGTTCGCTCATCTCTACTCCTGGACATAGCATTCGAATTACCAGGTCCCTGAAGGCTGAAATGCGTAGTGGCCGGAAATCATGAACAATTACAATGGGCGTATGTGCTGTAGATCCTGCGTCAGTTGTAGCTTGGAACTTTGTCTTTTCACGGATTTGCCCGTCTCTCATGGTGTTGGGCTATTTTCGGATCAAAATGGTGTGTCCCTCCTTGGCCCGTATCATGGGTTATTTCAGGGGCAAATTTAACTCTCTTAGCACTTTTCTCCTTAATTGTGGCCGTTGAATTGTGGGGTCAAGGTCTATCCAACCAGCATATTTGTTGTTTTTCAGACAATTTAGGGCTCGTGCATAGTAATAATAACACAGGTTTCCAAGGGTAAAAATTTTTGAAAGATGTGATTTTTTTCATACTTTCGATCATTGGACTCAGTAAAAATATTGAAAAAATATCATCACGTACAGTTTTTTCACAAACACTGATTCTATAGGTGTTAGGGCCAGGTGGACGGGCAGACCCAGGAGGTGGATCCACTGGGCCGAACACCTTAATGAAGGCAAGGGGTCCGGTAGCCGGAGCACTACGGGTAGCAGGACAGTCCGTGCAAAAGAGTGGAATGGAGAAGTCCCTGGGACCACGGAGTCACTGATGGTAGTCCGGGTGACGGAGCTCAGGTTCGGAGGCCGAGATGTCAGGCAGAGTCCGGAACCGATGGAGCGAGAGGACGGGTCACCACAGGGATCAGAGATGGTACGGACTGACGGGATGGCAGATAGTCAGCGTTCGGGGTTCGGGAATCGGCAGGACCGGATGGCGAGGCAGGAGCGGCTCTAGAAGAGAGATAGGTAAGTATATCACAGAGACACAAGGAGACCTGACTCCTAGCTTAGGAAACACGAAGAACAGGCCCCGCCCACTTGGACATTAAACCCCTTTATACCCTGTACCTGTGTGTTCAATTTCCTGTCAGTGGACGCTGGCCCTTTAAGAGAGGGTCAATGACCGCGCGCGCGCCCTAATGCGCATGCGCGAGGCCCAGGTGCCAGAAGCCAGGGCAGGGAGCGGTGTATAGGAAGCAGGGGAGCCGGCCTAGAGCAGGGCTGCCGACAGGCGCCGGGAGCGGGGACCGGGCCGCCTGGGGACCGCAGGTGGTGGAGGCTGGAGACCGTGGAGCGGGGGATGTCTGCCAGAGGAGCCGGGGAGCGAAGCAGGGAAGCCGGGGAGCGTGGCAGGTGAGCCGGGGGGCAGAGCAGGGGACCCGGAGAGCGTGACAATAGGTTTCCAAAAGGTTAGAATTCTGAAAAGATTCCCTCCATACTTTTCTGAAGATGGTGCTCTAGTGTATTCAAGCAATGTTCCTGTGCTGATGGAAAATGTAACATTAAGTACAATGTGAGCGAGTGGAGACACGTCATTGTTTCATCCAAAAAGTCTGAAAGCTGTGCTACTGCTCAATGGCAGTAAGTATTCTTCAGTGTGTGTAGGGCATGTGTCGCGGGCAGAGGGGCCACGCACGCTACGCTCGGGTTCGGGGACTTCTGCTGCTGCTGCTGCTCGGTGGCTCGAGCGGAGGGCCAGATCCGGGGACTCGAGCAGCGCTCCTCGCCCACGAGTGAAAAGGGGGTGGTTTGTTTGGGGAGATAGTTAGTGACGTCACCCACAGGTCGTGGTGATAATGGGCACCACCACTGCTGGTGACGGGGATCCCGGGAGCGATGGCAGGGAGCAGCTAGGATGTTGGTTCCCCCTCCGTGGGTAGGGGTTGGTGATCCCGGGGCCCGGTGGCGGTACGGGGAGGCTGGATGGCTGGGGTGTACGTACCGAGGGAGCCCGTTTGCCCGCAGGCGCTGTCCCTTGGATCTCTAGCCTATGGCGGTGGCTTTTTATCCTCACGGTGTGGACGGTTGCCTTCTGTCGGGTCTTGGGTGTTAGGGAACCCCTGGGATTCCGGTCACTCTCGGATTTGACCATTGTCGGCGGCTCCTAGCCTGGTCAGGGTCCAATGGCCCTGCCTTTGTGCTTGGTACAGATCCGCTCACCGGTTCAGTTCCCCTCGGGTCACCGCCCGTCCCCGGTCCTACGGTTCAGCTGACTTGTACCACCTCCTGCAGACGGCCACCACCGTCTGCCGACCTTGCTGACAGTGCCTGGGCTCCTACCCAGACACTAACAGTTTCTGTCCTCTCACTTTCCACTACAAAACTAAACTAACTGCTTTTTCCCGCCTCCAGGCCTGTGAACTCCTCGGTGGGTGGGGCCAACCGCCTGGCTCCGCCCCACCTGGTGTGGACATCAGACCCTGGAGGAGGCAACAAGGATTTTGTGTGACTGATGTAGACTATCCAGGGGAGGGGGTGTGTGTGATTTTGTGTTTGTGACTACCTGGCTAGTCCAGGGCGTCACACATGCTATGCACTTGGAAGAAAGCTGTGAGAATTTAGACTTTATTCTCAAGAAACTTAACTACAAGGAGCATGGATGGTCAATATGTGGTGGTCTAAAAATGTTCTCATTGCTTCTTGGGCAGCAAGGAGGATATATTAAATACCCATGCTGTTCTGCCTCATGGCAGCCTGCTAATAGTCATTCATTGAAATTTCTGTTACAACCCCTAGAGGTCATTGTTATTCTTTTGAATTGCTGAGTTTCCCTTTAAGCTAAATGTATTCTGGGTAAGGAATGCCTCCCTGAGCTGAGAAGAAGCCTGCAGCCATTTTCTCTTTGGATTTGTCAGGAAAGGACATGCCGACTTACCTCTCTGTACATTCACCCCTGCCTAGTGTAATCCGGTGAGCAAAGCAAATTACATGTGTTAGTGATAGAATCCTAGATGGAAGAGTGTAGTAAATGCATTGTACATTGTACTTCTACACCTTTAGTGTCATCCCTGTCTTGTTTGTCTAGATAGGATTTCTATGTATTGCAGATGCAGTGACCTTTCACCTACATTCTCGTAAGAACTGCATCTCATGTACTGTTATGCTATGTTAACTCTGTATTAACACTGTACTGACTGTAATCATTTTCTTGTTATAGTTTTTACCCGTATAAAACAGTATCTTGGATATACCGTATTCTGTCTTCAACTGCATCTTGGATATTCCTATATTCACTGTATATTCCATGTATACTGCAATCAAGTTCACGTTACCAGCTAATAAATCAAGGCTATTGAACTCCACAGTCTGTTTATTTGAAATGTGAACTAGGGTTTAGCTGTATGCTAGAGATTCACAGCATTACGTAAAAGAAGGCAGAACACATGCTTTTTGTGTGAATTGGAAAGCCAGGTTAGGACTCTTCACTGGAGCAAAAAAAATTGGCCAACAAGAACATCTTTGTAACCGGGACTCAAGAACATTGTTGCATAAAGCTTAGTTGATCCCACCTAAAGTTCTCTTGCCACCACTCCACTGTAAGCTTGGACTGATGAAGCTGTTTGTGAAAGCGCTACTGAAAGAAGGAGAGATGTTTAAGTACCTGTGTACCAAGTTTCAGGGACTGTCAGAATCAAGTCTGAAGGAAGGTGTGATGCCCTGACAAAACCAGGTAGTTACAGATAGGCCCCCGCACAACACCTTTCCTCACTTAGGAAACACACAGCCGACCTGAAACCCTAGTCACCTAGGACCCTGAAGCCAGGACCGAAACCAGCGGCCTAGCTAATTAAATGATTGAGGGCAGGATTATAGGTCCTATCCCACCTAAAGTCCCTCAAAGAAGACAACAGCCCACTGATAGGGATAAGGCCACCGCCAGGGCCCTTAGATCCCACGGGCCAGCGCCTGCGGGCACGGCTCCTTAGGCCATATCCAGCCGGGAGCGGACTCCTGAGTTCCAGACCAGGCAGTCCACCATACACAAAAACAAGTGCAGAGTAAAGGACAGCGACCACCAGCCTGGGTGGGGGACCTGAATGCAACCGGCCGGGGCGGCAGGCCACCAGCACCTTTGGTTTACCGAAAGACTCGTGTGATTCATTTACTGTGAGTAACCAAACATCCCCCTGCTTGCTCAGGCGTGCCGGCCCTTGCCATCACCATACCCTGCACAAAGACACTGGGCCCCGGGGCAATCATCCCTACACACGGAGGGGTTAACATCCAGCTGCCACTACATCTCTCCCGGGTATCCCATAACGGCAGCGGTGGTGTCCCACCTCACCACACACCGTTGGTGGCGTCACAAACTTAATACGGCCTAGCCCATACATCTACATTCCTCCTTTTATTCGACATGTCCGCGAGACCCCCGGGTCGAGCCACTCTCTTAGAAGGTCTGGATCCGACCAACGGCGGCTGCTGGCACAGGGGCAGCACAAAAGCATTTTTGTGGGTTCGGATATTCAGAAACCCATGAATGAAGGATGACGTGTTTTAAACAATAATGAAAACTGTTGAAAAAAGGGCTTGGGACTCTTTGAAAGAAGCAATAAATACGTTTCTAGGTAACAACAAAGAATCAAAATTTAAGTCCATCGTGGAGAACATGCTGAAACGTTTCAAAGCCTTGGGTTGTCTAATGAATTTGAAGTTACATTTTTTACATTCCTATTTGGACTACTTGTCTGAAAACCTTGGTGCTGGTGGGAAGAACAAGAAGGTTTTCATCGGAATATCAAGGAGATGGAACGACGATACCAAAGTAAATGAAACGTGAACATGATTGCCGGATGCTTCACAGAGAAGATCCACAGGCCTTCTATAAGAGAAAAGGGGGATCTAGAGAAAAGGAAAAAGTGCAAGAATAAATTTCTAATAAAGTTGCAGAATGACTGTACAATAAATAAATGTATTTTATATATAAAATTGTGAATATTTTTGGTTACAATAAGTATTTTTCTTGTTCATGTCACTTGTATGTAACTTCACACATGGATTGTACAAAATCAATATTTGATGGTTAAAAAAAAATATTTATTTTTTTTTTTAAATCAGGACATTAGAAAACATAATAATCAGTCACTGGATTTGAAGTTTCATAAACCAAAATTTTACATAGCTGTGTAATTTGTCGGGCACCCACCGACAATAGAATAGCGCCAGATTTAGGAAGCTGGCTGAGGTCTGCAAAGTCTGTAGCCAGGTGACAAAATTGTCCAACCTGGGTTTCTTCCTTAAGTAGTCTCTGGTATGATGATATGGTATAATCCTGGCAGCCGGAGTCGAAATCCCTAGATTGCGGTTATGATCTCCAATCGGAATTGGAGCCCCTAGATTGAAGCCATGTAGCCAAGTGATCCTCTAGTTGAAGCCAAAGTCCCTAGACCGAGTCCACAAGGCATCCTGGTTCTGATCCCCTAGCCAGCTCCTAAGAGCTTAGACTAGATCATGCAACATCCATCAACAACCTGGTGACTCCAAGAAGTCCCCTTTTATAGCCATAACCTTCCCTTAGGATATACTGTGCCCTTATCAGATTGGTTGTACAAGGTTGCTTCTCTTATTGGATGAATTTCAAGCTGCATGGATAATGTTCATTTAAATGATGTGGATAGAAAGACTGAAGATATCTACATGTAGTCTGAAATCCATCATGAATCAATACTATTTTACACAGTCATAAGCAGCCCATGGGCATTCACCTGCATTCAAACCAATAACAGCTCATAGACCAGACAATCCATCTACCACTGGACCAAAGACAGGAAGTTAAATCCACTGCCTGCGGTAACCAACTTAATCCTATAGGCTACTCACACAACAAACCCAACAGAAAGGAAAAAAACATGGCTTTGATTATCCATCCAATGAAAACGCATAACCATTGTGAGCCATTGGACAATGCAATTGGACACTTGGTGACATGGTGCACGGCCCAATGAATCAAGTCTTTACTTCATATTCACGGTTTAAGCCCTTGGGTTCTAATGTGCCCAGAGTACATATCCAGAAAGATTCTCTTTCTTTGAGCTAAACACAAGTCAACAATACATTGTAAGCAGATTCTATTACCAGTCCCACACCATTTTGTGACGCATAATCACACAGTGATCCAATTAAGATTCCAAGTCATCGGACATGTCCAAGCCATACGCAGAGGAGGCAATAGAATTAGGAAGCTCAAAGAAAGGGAATCTTTCTGGATATATACTCTGGGCACATTGGAACCCAAAGGCTTAAACCATGAATATGAAGTACAGACTTGATTCATTGGGCCATGCATGGACATAATGGACATAATTCTAATAGGCAGGACAGGTAATAAGGAGCACAAGTTATATGCTAAAATGTGTTGTGTGACAAGACAGACACAGGAAAGGACATGATAACAGGTGTAGGGACCAACAAGGTGAGACAAGGGGTATCAGGATAGGGTCAAGTAGGTATGAATGTAGTAATGGGGCAGGCATAGAGAATTGTATGTGAATGTGAATTACAATAAATCACTAAGGAAAGGAATATGTGAGTGTGTGCCTAATGTAAACTAATATTGTACTGGCAAAATTATAGATGGAAAGGGAGAAGGGGAGGGGGGAGAGAGGAGGCTGTAATTGACTACAAGGGTATGAGTTATGAGTGATCATAGGGATAGTGTTACATAAGTGGAAATACCTATGGAGGACCGGATGTGTAAGCGCATACCTTATACAAACCTATAGAGTGCTGATGGGTGAGAGTGTGATGTTAGATATAAGACATCCTATAGTGAATAGTGAGCCGTAATCAAGTGCAACAGGGATATTTCACGTGACTATGGGAACCTGGAAGGTAAAGAAAGGGGAGAAAAAACTGTTAGACAAGGTAATCAGACATAATGTAACCAGTTGATCAGACATGATCACCTGGTTTGAGACCCCCTGCCTTACACTATATAGATATCATGTTCATTCCCCATCTATCTTGCTCAGGAGAGCATCTCCCTCCCCTGGCACCAAGAGCAGCTCATACTGAATTGTTACATTGACTAGTAACACTGCACACAGAAATGCACCTTAATATTCCACTGTTAACCCTTTCCTCCCAGCAGTAACACACAACTCCTCACCTTGATATCATGGTGATTTATGGTCAGAATGACTTCAATGCGATCAGTGATTTCTATTCTAGCTCTGCTCACATAGATTTTATATCCACACTCAACTATAGGCCGTTCTTCATATTTTGGGGGCTTTTAGTCAGATATACTAGTTTGTGCCTGTATAGTATTGGTGTAGATGGGAGTGTAGGGCATGGGTTACATGGCACTGTGGTGGAATACTGATGGGAGGTATTGGTGCTGTGTTTGATGCTTCTACTGGGTATTTTCCTACAAATACTGGAACAGCTCACTGCTTAGAATGATCCTTCCCAGCTCTATAATATATTATATATACCCCACAATGCAGGCTCACACACACATTTGTCTCAAGTGTGTTGTAGGGACACAGATACAGTCTTGGTCATGTGACTAAAGGCTACTTTACACACTGCGATATCGGTCCCGATATCGCTAGTGTGGGTACCCGCCCCCATCTGTTGCGCGACACGGGCAAATCGCTGCCCATGCCGCACAAACACCGACCAGACCCGTCACACATACTTACCTGCCCGGCGACGTCGCTGTGTCCGGCGAACCGCCTCCTTTCTAAGGGGGCGGTCCGTGCGGCGTCACAGCGACGTCACTGAGCGACCGCCCAATAGCAGCGGAGGGGCGGAGATGAGTGGCCGGAACATCCCGCCCACCTCCTTCCTTCCTCATAGCGGCTGGGAGGCAGGTAAGGAGAGGTTCCTAGTTTCTGCGGTGTCACACGGAGCGATGTGTGCTACCGCAGGAGTGACGAACTACATCGTTACTGCTGCAGTAACGATAATCGAGAATGGAGACCCATGTCACCGATGAGCGATTTTGCACGTTTTTGCAACGATGCAAAATCGCTCATCGGTATCACACGCAGCAACATCGCTAATGCGGCCGGATGTGCGTCACAAATTCCGTGACCCCAACGACTCCGCATTAGCGATGTCGCAGCGTGTAAAGCCCCCTTTAGTGGGAGTGGTGTACAGGGTCTTAGCAGTAAAGAGTATTCCATATTTCTGCCAGATACCCACAGAGATATTGAAATCTGAAAAAAGAGACTTCTGCTCATTGAAGGTAAGAACTGCTCACATAGCGTTCAACTCCACAGCAAACGAGTGCTCTAGCACTGGCATCTCAGCAGGGATATTCCCCTACTACACATGTGTGTCTAGGTCACTGTGACAGTTTACAGGACATAACTCAGGGCACCTAGACAGAAGGCAGAGGGACTACTTTCTATTTCTGGTGTAGAGCTTAGTACAATATATATATATTTATACTATTACATGGGACACATGTACCTTGTATTACCATTATTCGCTGTATATGAACCCCTTTTCTCCGGGCATTATTTGTCTATAGCATTTTTCACGAACCTGAGGCAACTGAGAACCCTTCAGTGAAGGAATTCCACTAACCCTCACAATACCTACCAGGGGCCTCCCTGCAGTAACTCAGGTAGTTGTACCCATTCTCTTTCCGCATTCTATGTGTTCTTCTTCTTTCTTCTTTTTTTTCTTTTTTCTTCTTTTTATTTCTATCATGTAGTTCAGGGGTTTATAGATATATGTCCTGCATCTCATATTTCCTTTAGTGGTGCTTCTTACCCATTCTCATATCATTTACCCTAGTATTTCATGATCCTGAGGCGACTGAGAACCCTTTAATAAAGGAATCCTTTTTCACCTGAATTGTCAAGTGATACTTACCAGTGACTATCACGTAATGTTACAGGTAGTTCCATTTTCTTCCTCTTCTTTCTCTCCTTTCTTCTTTGTCACACGGTCCATTGTGTTATAGCCCACGTGTCATGATAACACTTGTACCATCTTTTCATTTAGATTCCACCTACAATTATTTACCGATTCCAGTTCTGGAATAGGCTTTCATCATCTACTCACTAGAATTCTCAAGTTCATAAGGTACTGAGACATATACATGTTCACACCATTATAAAGAACAAAGTATAAACATTGAGGTTTTTCTCACACCCATGTTCCTGTGTTCTTTGATATGATATGTGTTCATTTCCTTCACTATATAGGATTGCAAGTTTTCCATTTGTACCTTAATGGCAATGACGCTATACAATTGAACACATATCATCCTGTTATCCATATAGGTGTGTATTTACCTGCTTGACTATTTTTGGTTGTTTGATCCAGAATGTTTCTCCAGATAGGTCATGTGGAAATTTTCTTTCCTCAGTACAAATGTTTTCACTATGGCTTTGGAAAATTTTTTTGTATGTGCATCATGGTCATTTGACCCATTGTACTCTCAAGTAGCAATATATTGTACTGTTATGTTGTACTATGTACTAATTACGTGTTTATATGGTTTTGTAACCCTTTATGATCTTAGATAACTTTATCCTTGATAAAGACCTAAAAACAAGCTCGAAACGTTGGATGAATTATCCTTTTGCACAAATAAAGAATTTTCAGCATTCTAAGAGTTCTTTTCTTACGTTATTGATCACTATAGTGTGCCAGAGCTATTTCTATTGAATTGACTCTTATTTTTTCTGAGCACCTGCTATATACACAGTGAGCCAGACATATTCAATTTTCATTCAGAAGGCAGAGGGAAGCCTTAGCAGCTGAGCCTATATCTTGGCTTGTGAGCATTAGAACAGGCCGGCGATTACAGGGTAACATGAAAAATGTCCAGCTTGCATTATGACTAGAACATGACAATATCCTTTTAAGTACTAACCTATGATGCGTTCCTAAGCAGTTGATGTTATATGTTCTACATTTCATTTTCTGCATACTTTACAAGTAGTAGAATTTGCTTTGATATAGGCAACTGGATTTTCACAATGAAAAGGCAAAGGATAACGCCCGAAAAAGACGCCATACATTATGTCAGTGCCATCACTGACAAACCTGGATTGACCATGAAATACATCAATCCCCTTAAAGGTGAGTTAAAACAAGTTTTAACTAAATTGCCTTAATATTGTCATGCATTAGAATGACTGTCTTAGGTAATGATAAATATTTTCTACAGGAAGAGGAGTGTTTGCTGAAACTGAAATCGAAAAAGGGAGTTTTGTTGCAGAATATCGAGGTGAGCTCACGTATGCACTTACGATGGTAGACAACTACTCGAGATTTATGGTTGTGGTACAAGTCAAAGATCTAATGGCCCATACTGCAGCGAAGGTCTTCCAAGCACACTTATGCAGACCTCATGGCTACTCAGAGAGAGTCCTCACAGATCAAGGCACTGCCTTTGAAGCGGAAATCTTCAAGGACTTCTGCAGCTTTTACCGATGCAGGAAGATGCGTACTACACCCTACCATGCTCAAACCAATGGTTATCAACCTGCTCAGGACTTTACCCCATATTCCAGATGTGGCCTTACAAGTGATTTATAGAGGGGTAACAATACGTTGGGATCATCGGATCTAATCTCCCTTTTTATACACCCTAAAATCTTGTTTGCGTTAGAATAAACAATAACATCATAAAGGTATAGCAGTACCGTTTCAAAGTTTCGGTGTCCCAAGCAGCATTCCATCAGCCTCTGGAAGGTTCCTGGCAAATTGCACAGCTCGAAGGGCATGCTTTTGAACTCGCAGAGACCCATCGGGGTGGCAAAGGCGGTCTTCTCCCGGTCTGCCTCAGCAACGGACACTTGCCAATAGTGACTAGTGAGATCAAGGGTAGAAAAATAATTTGCAGTTGTCAATGCAGCTAGCTATTCCTCAATACAGGGGAGTGGTGCTGTCCTTCTTCTTTAACAGGACCAACGGAGCTGCCCAGAGGCTACAACTGTCACGGATAACCCCAGCCTCCTTCATGTTGCTCAACATGTCCTTGGTACACTGGTAATGTGCAGGTAGATTTGGCTTATATCTCTCTTTGATGGGTGGGTGTGCACTTGTGGGGATGTAGTGTTTGACCCCTTTTATTTTTCAAAAGTCTAGCGGATGTTTGCTGAAGACTTGCTCGTATTCTTGCACTAGCCTGTAGACCCCCTTCTTGTGATGTGAAGGTGTGGAGTCAGTGCCTACGTGTAATTCCTTACACCACTCCTCTGGCTGACTTGGTGAGCTGTCACTGAATGGGTGGGCTGAAGCAATGGTGGATGCTGCTGTTTGGATAGCATGTGTATCTACTGAGAACAGCTTATCAATGGTGGCAAATCGGAGCAGCTTAATCTTTTGCTCTCCGCAGTTCAACACTCTCATGGGCACTCTTCCCTTCCATATTAATGAATAAAACTATGATGTAAATAGCATATAGATACCCCACAAATGCAGATAAAAGTAGGTTATGGGAAAAGGGGGAAGAGAGAAACAGGAAAATAGTGGAATAAAGTATACCTTCCAGGTGGGAGAGGAAATGGCAGCACAGCCAGTGGAGGTGAAGCAAGGGGAGCCTGCAACTAAAGAGTTGAGAGCGTTATCACATGGTGACTGAGCCTGATTGTAACGGGAGCATAGAGGTGCCGATCCTGTCTTACCTGCGTTGGTGTAGAAGTGGGTGTCCTGTGGTGGAGTCAGCTATGTGCAGTGGTGGCCGTGGGTTCTTTTATGTGCGACCGTAGTAATAGCTGTGCCCACTTCCTGTATGGGAGTGGAATGCAGTGAGGCTAATGGAACGCACGCCTGCGCATTTGTGTTTAACGTCGCGCATGTGCAGAACGGAGAAAAGGCTGCGCTCACTTCCTAATGAAAGGGAGTGAGACGCAGCTGGGAAGGGAAGGGAAAAGATTAGGGTTTGGGGATGATGAAAGGGCTTTCTACGGGCAAGGATGGCAAAGGGTGGCAGTGACGGAAAGTCAGGCAGATGGTCCTGTCCTGTCCTGTCCGTCCGTCTTTTTGTATCATGAATTGGAAAGACTGCAAGGGGGAGGGGAGGTGCTTGTGCCCAAAAGGAGGAGTTATTCAGATTCATTGCAGTGGGCGGCGGCTGCAAAAAGCACCATTCTCCTTGTTTTTGCTCTGCAAAACAGCCTTTTCAAGGGTTTGGCTTGGGTGACAAAATGTCTTCTGTAGGCGTGGGTTTGTCTCCCTCTCCCTAAGATGTGTCCGGTATAGGCCAGGGTGCCACTCAAGGCCGTAACTAATTCGGGTTATAGCTTCTCGGCCTTTTGGCTAAGATCAAGTGTAGTTTCGGAGGACGCTACCTTGGTCGGTACTGGAAGGTGCCTGGGATTGCACGTCTGCCGGCCTTGAGGGAGTGTGTGCGCCTTCTGGTGACACATAGCCCTCTTGTGCCTGGACGGTTCCCAGGCAACGGGAGGCGATCACCTTTGTTATTTTGAAGTCCTACTGATAAACAGAAAAAAAAAAAATTAAATCTGTTCTTATCAGTTTAATATCTGATACGTCCCCTCTCTAGGGACCATATATTAAATGGATTTTTAGAACAAGGAGATGGAAAAAATCTTGCTCTGTCCACTCCACGCATTGACCTGGTATTGCAGTACCTCCAGGACCGGTGCACCCCTTCTTAACCGAGTTTCCAAAAGCAGAACTCAATTCACCTGATTCAAATGAGCCTCATTAGTGAATTGAAAGAAAGCAAAAACTTTATATGCACCTCAATTTGGCCAATTCACTTTTCACACTTTCACCCTTTTTTTTTATCTTTCACACCTTTTACTTGCTTTATTGATGCAAAAGCTGTGCCAAATAGCAAACTCATCTCCACTCAACTTGACCAACTCTGCTATGTCCCGTGCAGTATCTTATTCTCAGTCTTATCTAGATCATTTGCAATTGAATAGAATAGATCCCTTTTGGACACATTGGATTCAGCTGCTGCAGTGACTGCAGGTGTTAGAAGATGCAGACTTGGCATCAGGTGCTGTCTATCAGATTCCACTCCAATTAAAGCTTCCATTGTTTTTCGGTGTTTTCTTTGAGCAATGATGATGTCTTTAGTGATCTGTTGGCTCCCTCTCCTGGAGGAAGAGTTTGCTTGCTCTTGGACTTTCAAAAAGAGAGGTCATGATAGACATTTAGCTTCTGAGCCCAATTGGGGACAGTCATGGGTGATGAATGTTTTGCAACCTGCTGCGAAGCCTGATACCGCAATATAAGGAACGTCAAATACTAAGAATGGGCGGCCTATGAAAGAATTAGTACTTTCATTAAGCATACTTAAACGGCTAATTGGGAATAGACAAACTGTAAAAAGCCCTCTGAGAAAGCCCCTCTCTATCCTTTGTCAGTAAGCTTTTCTGTAGTCTGCCTGTTGATGTATTTTCCGTTTGAACAGTGCACAACATGAAGTGACGGAACACTGGCTTGTCACAATGTCCCCCGCTGACATCACAATAGCGCTGCTGCCTAGAAAGCCAGCTGCGCAGCAGAAGTTGCTCTTTGGGTGGGATGGTGGGCTAATGTATCTATTCCTGCTTGGTGAGAGTTTGACATGATCTAGAGCAACGAGTTCCAGCGGCTAGCGGTTGATTATTGGCTGTAATGGGGCTTTCTGGCTGGTGCTAGCCTTTCTTCTTAGCACACAGGAACCACAATCCCTACACCATGCTTCGATGGATTCTCTCATCCCAGCCCAGTAAAACTACATATTTCACACAGTTATAGGCAGCCCATGGGCATTCACCTGGATTAAAACCCATAACAGCTCATAGACCAAACAATCAATCTACCACTGGACCAAAGACAGGAAGCTAAATCCACTGCCTGCGGTAACTAACTTAATCCTATAGGCTACTCACACAACAAACCCAAGAGAAAGGAAAAAAACATGGCTTCGATTATCCATCCAATGAAAACGCATAACCATTGTGAGCCATTGAACAATGCAATTGCACACATGGTGACATGGTGCACGGCCCAATGAATCAAGTCTGTACTTCATATTCACGGTTTAAGCCCTTGGGTTTTAATGTGTCCAGAGTACATATCCAGAAAGATTCCCTTTTTTTGTGCTAAGCACAAGTCAACAATACATTGTAAGCAGATTCTATTACCAGTCCCACACCATTTTGTGACGCATAATCACACAGTGGCCCAATTAAGATTCCAAGTCATCGAACATGTCCCAGCCATACGCAGAGGAGGCAATAGAATTAGGAAGCTCAAAGAAAGGGAATCTTTCTGGATATATACTCTGGGCACGTTGGAACCCAAGGGCTTAAACCATGAATATGAAGAACCGACTTGATTCATTGGGCCGTGCACATTTTTTCTAACGCCCGGTTCTTTTTCGTGTTCACACTATATATGGTTCCACTATGTATGGAGTTCCATTCTTCCTTGTTTTTTATTTGTCATGTTTGTCATGTCTGATCAACTGGTTACATTATGTCTGATTACCTTGTCTAACAGTTTTTTCTCCCCTTTCTTTACCTTCCATGTTCCCATAGTCACGTGAAATATCCCTGTTGCACTTGATTACGGCTCACTATTCACTATAGGATGTCTTATATCTAACATCACACTCTCACCCATCAGCACTCTATAGGTTTGTATAAGGTATGCGCTTACACATCCGGTCCTCCATAGGTATTTCCACTTATGTAACACTATCCCTATGATCACTCATAACTCATACCCTTGTAGTCAATTACAGCCTCCTCTCTCCCCCCCTCCCCTTCTCCCTTTCCATCTATAATTTTGCCAGTACAATATTAGTTTACATTAGGCACACACTCACATATTCCTTTCCTTAGTGATTTATTGTAATTCACATTCACATACAATTCTCTATGCCTGCCCCATTACTACATTCATACCTACTTGACAATATCCTGATACCCCTTGTCTCACCTTGTTGGTCCCTACACCTGTTATCATGTCCTTTCCTGTGTCTGTCTTGTCACACAACACATTTTAGCATATCCCTTGTGCTCCTTATTACCTGTCCTGCCTATTAGAATTATGTCCATTATGTCCATGCATGGCCCAATGAATCAAGTCTGTACTTCATATTCATGGTTTAAGCCTTTGGGTTCCAATGTGCCCAGAGTATATATCCAGAAAGATTCCCTTTCTTTGAGCTTCCTAATTCTATTGCCTCCTCTGCGTATGGCTTGGACATGTTCGATGACTTGGAATCTTAATTGGATCACTGTGTGATTATGCGTCACAAAATGGTGTGGGACTGGTAATAGAATCTGCTTACAATGTATTGTTGACTTGTGTTTAGCTCAAAGAAAGAGAATCTTTCTGGATATGTACTCTGGGCACATTAGAACCCAAGGGCTTAAACCGTGAATATGAAGTAAAGACTTGATTCATTGGGCCGTGCACCATGTCACCAAGTGTCCAATTGCATTGTCCAATGGCTCACAATGGTTATGCATTTTCATTGGATGGATAATCGAAGCCATGTTTTTTTCCTTTCTGTTGGGTTTGTTGTGTGAGTAGCCTATAGGATTAAGTTGGTTACCGCAGGCAGTGGATTTAACTTCCTGTCTTTGGTCCAGTGGTAGATGGATTGTCTGGTCTATGAGCTGTTATTGGTTTGAATGCAGGTGAATGCCCATGGGCTGCTTATGACTGTGTAAAATATGTAGTTTTACTGGGCTGGGATGAGAGAATCCATTGAAGCATGGTGTAGGGATTGTGGTTCCTGTGTGCTAAGAAGAGAGGCTGGCACCAGCCAGAAAGCCCCATTGCAGCCAATAATCACTTAATAACTTTTTCAACTTGTCATCATATGGGAGGCCTTCCATTCCTTGTAGTAGTCTAGTTGCCCACCTTTGAACTGACTCTAACTTCTGAATGTCCTTTTTAAAATGTGGAGCCCAAAACTGGTTCCCATATTCCAGAAGTGGCCTTACAAGTGATTTATAGAGGTGTAACAATACGTTGGGATCACGGGATCAAATCTCCCTTTTTATACACCCTAAAATCTTGTCCCAAGCAGCATTCCATCAGCCTCTGGAAGGTTCCTGGTGCATTGCACAGCTCGAAGGGCATGCTTTTGAACTCGCAGAGACCCATAGGGGTGGCGAAGGCGGTCTTCTCCCGGTCTGCCTCAGCAACGGACACTTGCCAATAGTGACTAGTGAGATCAAGGGTAGAAAAATAATTTGCAGTTCTCAATGCAGCTAGCGATTCCTCAATACGGGGAGTGGTGCCGTCCTTCTTCTTTAACAGGATCAACAGAGCTGCCCAAAGGCTACAACTGTCACGGATAACCCCAGCCGCCTTCATGTTGCTCAACATGTCCTTGGTACACTGGCAATGTGAAGGTGGTATTGGCTTATAGCTCTCTTTGATGGGTGGGTGTGCACCTGTGGGGATGTGGTGTTGGACCCCTTTTATTCCCCTAAAATCTAGCGGAGGTTTGCTGAAGACTTGCTCGTCTTCTTGCACTACCCTGTAGACCCCCTTCTTGTGATGTGAAGGTGTCGAGTCAGTGCCTACGTGTAATTCCTGACACCACTCCTCTGGCTGACTTGGTGAGCAGTCACTGACTGGGTGGGGTGCAGTAATGGTGGATGCTGCTACTTGGATAGCATGTGTATCTACTGTGAACAGCTTATCAATGGTGGCAAGTCAGGGCAGCTTAACCTCCTGCTCTCCGCAGTTCAACACTCTCACGGGCACTCTTCCCTTCCGCATTAATGAGTAAAACTATGATGTAAATATCATATAGATACCCCACAAATGTAAATAAAGGTAGGTTATGGGAAAAGGGGGAACAGGGAAAGAGGAAAATAGTGTAATAAAGTATACCTTCTGGGGGTGAGAGGAAATGGCAGTACAGCCAGTGGAGGTGAAGCAAAAGGAAGCCTGCAACTAAAGAGTTGAGAGCGTTATCACATGGTGACTGAGCCTGATTGTAAAGGGAGCATAGAGTGGAGCATACTCTGGGCACGTTAGATCCCAAGTTCTTAAACCATGAATATGGACCCTTTTATTCTCCCAAAGCCTAGCGGATGTTTGCTGAAGACTTGTTCATATTCTTGCACTACCCTGTGGACCCGCTTCTTGTGATGTGAAGGTGTGGAGTCAGTGCCTACGTGTAATTCCTTACACCACTCCTCTGGCGGACTTGGTGAGCTGTCACTGAATGGGTGTGGTGAAGTAACGGTGGATGCTGTGGCTTGGATATCATATTAAATATAGGGACCCCCATACAGTAGTATGAGAAATTTTTTTGTATTCAATGATCGGTATTACCTTCAGGGGCGCGGCACGTGGACGTGCGTTCCATTAGCCTCACTGCGTTCCACTCCCATACAGGAAGTGGGCGCAGCTATTACTACGGTCGCACATAAAAGAACCCACAGCCACCACTGCACACAGCTGACTCCACCACTGGAAACCCACTTCTACACCAACGCAGGTAAGACAGGATCGGCACCTCTATGCTCCCGTTACAATCAGGCTCAGTCACCATGTGATAATGCTCTCAACAATTTAGTTGCAGGCTTCCCCTTGCTTCACCTCCACTGGCTGTGCTGCCATTTCCTCTCCCCCCTGGAAGGTATACTTTATTACACTATTTTCCTGTTTCCCTCTTCTCCCTTTTCCCATAACCTACCTTTATCTGCATTTGTGGGGTATCTATATACTATTTATATCACAGTTTTATTCATTAATACGGAAGGGAAGAGTGCGCGTGAGAGTGTTGAACTGCGGAAAGCAAGAGGTTAAGCTGCCCCGATTTGCCACCATTGATAAGCTGTTCACAGTAAATACACATGCTATCCAAGCAGCAGCAGCATCCACCATTACTGCACCCCACCCAGTCAGTGACAGCTCACCAAGTCAGCCAGAGGAGTGGTGTCAGGAATTACACGTAGGCACTGACTCCACACCTTCACATCACAAGAAGGGGGTCTACAGGGTAGTGCAAGTGTGACGCCCTGGACTAGCCAGTTAGTCACAGACATAACACACACACACACCCTTTCCCGGATAGTTACACTAGTCAGACACAAAACCGTTGTTGCCTCCCTCCAGGGGCTGATGTCCACACCAGGTGGGGCGGAGCCAGGTGGTTGGCCCCACCCACCAAGGAGTTCACAGGCCTGGAGGTGGATAAACCAGTCAGTTAGTTGAAGTTCAGTTTAGAGTTGAACCGTGGAGGTAGTGAGTTCAGTGAGGAGCCCAGTTTTGGGTAGGAGTGCAAAACTGCTAGTGTCTGGGTCAGATCCCAGGCACTATGGGGAGATAAGGTATGCACACCAGTGACTATGTAAGGGGAATACATGAAATAGCAGAAACTGCTGTGTGAATACTGAGTTGAAAAATCCAATAGCTATATGCAAGAGTGAATATGTGAAAAATGGAATCTGCATTACTGCCATGAACATATGAATCAAGAGAAATTTAGCTACTGAATTGATCAATGCAATAGAGCCCCAACACTACGCCAAAGTATTTCTCTACGTTGGGGTCCCTAGCTTGTGTGTGTCCTCTCATGCAGTTAAAAAACCTACCGTGTGTGCAGTGGTGGCTGTGGGTTCTTTTATGTGCGACCGTAGTAATAGCTGCGCCCACTTCCTGTATGGGAGTGGAATGCAGTGAGGCTAATGGAACGCACGTCCACGTGCCGCGCCCCTGAAGGTAATACCGATCATTGAATACAAAAAAATTTCTCATACTACTGTATGGGGGTCCCTATATTTAATATGATATCCAAGCCACAGCATCCACCGTTACTTCACCACACCCATTCAGTGACAGCTCACCAAGTCAGCCAGAGGAGTCGTGTCAGGAATTACACGTAGGCACTGACTCCACACCTTCACATCACAAGAAGGGGGTCTACAGGGTAGTGCAAGTGTGACGCCCTGGACTAGCCAGTTAGTCACAGACATAACACACACACACCCCCTTTCCCGGATAGTTACACTAGTCAGACACAAAACCGTTGTTGCCTCCCTCCAGGGGCTGATGTCCACACCAGGTGGGGCGGAGCCAGGTGGTTGGCCCCACCCACCAAGGAGTTCACAGGCCTGGAGGTGGATAAACCAGTCAGTTAGTTGAAGTTCAGTTTAGAGTTGAACCGTGGAGGTAGTGAGTTCAGTGAGGAGCCCAGTTTTGGGTAGGAGTGCAAAACTGCTAGTGTCTGGGTCAGCTCCCAGGCACTATGGGGAGATAAGGTATGCACACCAGTGACTATGTAAGGGGAATACATGAAATAGCAGAAACTGCTGTGTGAATACTGAGTTGAAAAATCCAATAGCTATATGCAAGAGTGAATATGTGAAAAATGGAATCTGCATTACTGCCATGAACATATGAATCAAGAGAAATTTAGCTACTGAATTGATCAATGCAATAGAGCCCCAACACTACGCCAAAGTATTTCTCTACGTTGGGGTCCCTAGCTTGTGTGTGTCCTCTCATGCAGTTAAGAAACCTACCGTGTATGGGAAGCTGAGACCCAGGCTATTTATGCGTATGATATGGATTGGCAATAGGTGTGGTTGGGGAGGGTTCACAAACGAAAAAATACTAACAAATAGGAATAACGTTTGGAACACCATTCTAAGTCCGAACTGGGTGCAAAAACCTAAAAAAACATCACTATGGGGAGATAAGGTATGCACACCAGTGACTATGTAAGGGGAATACATGAAATAGCAGAAACTGCTGTGTGAATACTGACTTGAAAAATCCAATAGCTATATGCAAGAGTGAATATGTGAAAAATGGAATCTGCATTACTGCCATGAACATATGAATCAAGAGAAATTTAGCTACTGAATTGATCAATGCAATAGAGCCCCAACACTACGCCAAAGTATTTCTCTACGTTGGGGTCCCTAGCTTGTGTGTGTCCTCTCATGCAGTTAAAAAACCTACCGTGTGTGCAGTGGTGGCTGTGGGTTCTTTTATGTGCGACCGTAGTAATAGCTGCGCCCACTTCCTGTATGGGAGTGGAATGCAGTGAGGCTAATGGAACGCACGTCCACGTGCCGCGCCCCTGAAGGTAATACCGATCATTGAATACAAAAAAATTTCTCATACTACTGTATGGGGGTCCCTATATTTAATATGATATCCAAGCCACAGCATCCACCGTTACTTCACCACACCCATTCAGTGACAGCTCACCAAGTCAACCAGAGGAGTGGTGTAAGGAATTACACGTAGGCACTGACTCCACACCTTCACATCACAAGAAGCGGGTCCACAGGGTAGTGCAAGAATACGAGCAAGTCTTCAGCAAACATCCGCTAGACTTTGGGAGAATAAAAGGGGTCCATATTCATGGTTTAAGAACTTGGGTTCTAACGTGCCCAGAGTATGCTCCACTCTATGCTCCCTTTACAATCAGGCTCAGTCACCATGTGATAACGCTCTCAACTCTTTAGTTGCAGGCTTCCTTTTGCTTCACCTCCACTGGCTGTGCTGCCATTTCCTCTCACCCCCAGAAGGTATACTTTATTACACTATTTTCCTCTTTCCCTGTTCCCCCTTTTCCCATAACCTACCTTTATTTACAATTGTGGGGTATCTATATGATATTTACATCATAGTTTTATTCATTAATGCGTAAGGGAAGAGTGCCCGTGAGAGTGTTAAACTGCGGAGAGCAGGAGGTTAAGCTGCCCCGACTTGCCACCATTGATAAGCTGTTCACAGTAGATACACATGCTATCCAAGTAGCAGCATCCACTATTACTGCACCCCACCCAGTCAGTGACTGCTCACCAAGTCAGCCAGAGGAGTGGTGTCAGGAATTACACGTAGGCACTGACTCCACACCTTCACATCACAAGAAGCGGGTCCACAGGGTAGTGCAAGAATACGAGCAAGCAAGTCTTCAGCAAACATCCGCTAGATTTTGGGGGAATAAAAGGGGTCCATTACTACATCCCCACAGGTGCACACCCACCCATCAAAGAGAGCTATAAGCCAATACCACCTTCACATTACCAGTGTACCAAGGACATGTTGAGCAACATGAAGGCGGCTGGGGTTATCCGTGACAGTTGTAGCCTTTGGGCAGCTCCGTTGGTCCTGTTAAAGAAGAAGGACGGCACAACTCCCCCGTATTGAGGAATCGCTAGCTGCATTAAGAACTGCAAATTATTTTTCTACCCTTGATCTCACTAGTCACTATTGGCTAGTGTCCGTTGCTGAGGCAGACCGGGAGAAGACCGCCTTCACCACCCCTATGGCGCTGGAGGTCGACAGACTGTTGTTCAAAAGCAGTGTCTGACGAACAAATTCGCTTCATCCTGAGGAACTGGCCAGTCGGTACGGCCCGGATGGTGGAGGGGGTATGAGCAGAAGAAGCAACTATTGGCAAGTGTCCATTGCTGAGGCAGACCGGGAGAAGACCGCCTTTGCCACCCCGATGGGTCTCTGCGAGTTCAAAAGCATGCCCTTCGAGCTGTGCAATTTGCCAGGAACCTTCCAGAGGCTGATGGAATGCTGCTTGGATCACCGAAACTTTGAAACGGTACTGCTATACCTTTATGATGTTATTGTTTATTCTAAAGCAAACAAGATTTTAGGGTGTATAAAAAGGGAGATTAGATCCGGTGATCCCAACGTATTGTTACCCCTCTATAAATCACTTGTAAGGCCACATCTGGAATATGGGGTAAAGTCCTGAGCAGGTTGATAACCATTGGTTTGAGCATGGTAGGGTGTAGTGCGCATCTTCCTGCATCGGTAAAAGCTGCAGAAGTCCTTGAAGATTTCCGCTTCAAAGGCAGTGCCTTGATCTGTGAGGACTCTCTCTGAGTAGCCATGAGGTCTGCATAAGTGTGCTTGGAAGACCTTCGCTGCAGTATGGGCCATTAGATCTTTGACTTGTACCACAACCATAAATCTCGAGTAGTTGTCTACCATCGTAAGTGCATACGTGAGCTCGCCTCGATATTCTGCAACAAAACTCCCTTTTTCGATTTCAGTTTCAGCAAACACTCCTCTTCCTGTAGAAAATATTTATCATTACCTAAGAGAGTCATTCTAATGCATGACAATATTAAGGCAATTTAGTTAAAACTTGTTTTAACTCACCTTTAAGGGGATTGATGTATTTCATGGTCAATCCAGGTTCGTCAGTGATGGCACTGACATAATGTATGGCGTCTTTTTCGGGCGTTATCCTTTGCCTTTTCATTGTGAAAATCCAGTTGCCTATATCAAAGCAAATTCTACTACTTGTAAAGTATAGCAACATCATGAAAAAACATATATCATATTTCTTCAAAAAAGGAGCATAGAGATCCAAAATCATAAATAGTAATCTTTATTACACAAAAGAACACAACAATTAAAAAGATGTGTACAGTAAACAGACGAGCTGTAGCAGCATAATATTGCACATCACGAAATCAATCCAAGGAAAAGATGACATATTTTGGTGCAGTCCAAAAAAAGTTGGAAAATACTGTTATCATCAACAAAGTTATATTCTGACTGGCAAAAAAATGGCTATAACAAGATAGGGAGCTTGAATATCCAAATTACATTCCACCATGGGATATCTACTTTCAAGTCCCACTGCTACCACTCACGTAAACTTCATCCTATTGCCAATGCATTATCACCTGTACAGTAGCGATAAATTATACAGGACTACAACCACTTCATATTAACAAGGATAAGTAAGTAATGAGTGACGGATCAGCTTTATAGTCCGAACATACCAGTTGCTAAAGGCTCGGGGTAATCACACTACGGGGATATCTCCGCTATGCCATCTGTATACGCTATACTGGTCAATAATTGATTATTGACCAGTATAGCGTATACAGATGGCATAGCGGAGATATCCCCGTAGTGTGATTACCCCGAGCCTTTAGCAACTGGTATGTTCGGACTATAAAGCTGATCCGTCACTCATTACTTACTTATCCTTGTTAATATGAAGTGGTTGTAGTCCTGTATAATTTATCGCTACTGTACAGGTGATAATGCATTGGCAATAGGATGAAGTTTACGTGAGTGGTAGCAGTGGGACTTGAAAGTAGATATCCCATGGTGGAATGTAATTTGGATATTCAAGCTCCCTATCTTGTTATAGCCATTTTTTTGCCAGTCAGAATATAACTTTGTTGATGATAACAGTATTTTCCAACTTTTTTTGGACTGCACCAAAATATGTCATCTTTTCCTTGGATTGATTTCGTGATGTGCAATATTATGCTGCTACAGCTCGTCTGTTTACTGTACACATCTTTTTAATTGTTGTGTTCTTTTGTGTAATAAAGATTACTATTTATGATTTTGGATCTCTATGCTCCTTTTTTGAAGAAATATGATATATGTTTTTTCATGATGTTGCTATAAAGTATCATGGGAGTGTCCGATAACTTGAAGACCTTTTGTGTGTTAATTTTACTTGTAAAGTATGCAGAAAATGAAATGTAGAACATATAACATCAACTGCTTAGGAACGCATCATAGGTTAGTACTTAAAAGGATATTCTCATGTTCTAGTCATAATGCAAGCTGGACATTTTTCATGTTACCCTGTAATCGCCGGCCTGTTCTAATGCTCACAAGCCAAGATATAGGCTCAGCTGCTAAGGCTTCCCTCTGCCTTCTGAATGAAAATTGAATATGTCTGGCTCACTGTGTATATAGCAGGTGCTCAGAAAAAATAAGAGTCAATTCAATAGAAATAGCTCTGGCACACTATAGTGATCAATAACGTAAGAAAAGAACTCTTGGAATGCTGAAAATTCTTTATTTGTGCAAAAGGATAATTCATCCAACGTTTCGACCTTGTTTTTAGGTCTTTATCAAGGATAAAGTTATCTAAGATCATAAAGGGTTACAAAACCATATAAACACGTAATTAGTACATAGTACAACATAACAGTACAATATATTGCTACTTGAGAGTACAATGGGTCAAATGACCATGATGCACATACAAAAAATTTTTCCAAAGCCATAGTGAAAACATTTGTACTGAGGAAAGAAAATTTCCACATGACCTATCTGGAGAAACATTCTGGATCAAACAACCAAAAATAGTCAAGCAGGTAAATACACACCTATATGGATAACAGGATGATATGTGTTCAATTGTATAGCGTCATTGCCATTAAGGTACAAATGGAAAACTTGCAATCCTATATAGTGAAGGAAATGAACACATATCATATCAAAGAACACAGGAACATGGGTGTGAGAAAAACCTCAATGTTTATACTTTGTTCTTTATAATGGTGTGAACATGTATATGTCTCAGTACCTTATGTACTTGAGAATTCTAGTGAGTAGATGATGAAAGCCTATTCCAGAACTGGAATCGGTAAATAATTGTAGGTGGAATCTAAATGAAAAGATGGTACAAGTGTTATCATGACACGTGGGCTATAACACAATGGACCGTGTGACAAAGAAGAAAGGAGAGAAAGAAGAGGAAGAAAATGGAACTACCTGTAACATTACATGATAGTCACTGGTAAGTATCACTTGACAATTCAGGTGAAAAAGGATTCCTTTATTAAAGGGTTCTCAGTCGCCTCAGGATCATGAAATACTAGGGTAAATGATATGAGAATGGGTAAGAAGCACCACTAAAGGAAATATGAGATGCAGGACATATATCTATAAACCCCTGAACTACATGATAGAAATAAAAAGAAGAAAAAAGAAAAAAAAGAAGAAAGAAGAAGAACACATAGAATGCGGAAAGAGAATGGGTACAACTACCTGAGTTACTGCAGGGAGGCCCCTGGTTGGTATTGTGAGGGTTAGTGGAATTCCTTCACTGAAGGGTTCTCAGTTGCCTCAGGTTCGTGAAAAATGATATAGACAAATAATGCCCGGAGAAAAGGGGTTCATATACAGCGAATAATGGTAATACAAGGTACATGTGTCACATGTAATAGTATATATATATATATTGTACTAAGCTCTACACCAGAAATAGAAAGTAGTCCCTCTGCCTTCTGTCTAGGTGCCCTGAGTTATGTCCTGTAAACTGTCACAGCGAACCAGACACACATGTGTAGTAGGGGAATATCCCTGCTGAGATGCCAGTGCTAGAGCACTCGTTTGCTGTGGAGTTGAACGCTATGTGAGCAGTTCTTACCTTCAATAAGCAGAAGTCTCTTTTTTCAGATTTCAATATCTCTGTGGGTATCTGGCAGAAATATGGAATACTCTTTACTGCTAAGACCCTGTACACCACTCCCACTAAAGGGGGCTTTACACGCTGCGACATCGCTAATGCGGAGTCGTTGGGGTCACGGAATTTGTGACGCACATCCGGCCGCATTAGCGATGTTGCTGCGTGTGACACCGATGAGCGATTTTGCATCGTTGCAAAAATGTGCAAAATCGCTCATCGGTGACATGGGTCTCCATTCTCGATTATCGTTACTGTAGCAGTAACGATGTAGTTCGTCGCTCCTGCGGCAGCACACATCGCTCCGTGTGACACCGCAGAAACGAGGAACCTCTCCTTACCTGCCTCCCAGCCGCTATGAGGAAGGAAGGAGGTGGGCGGGATGTTCCGGCCACTCATCTCCGCCCCTCCGCTGCTATTGGGCGGTCGCTCAGTGACGTCGCTGTGACGCCGCACGGACTGCCCCCTTAGAAAGGAGGCGGTTCGCCGGTCACAGCGACGTCGCCGGGCAGGTAAGTATGTGTGACGGGTCTGGTCGGTGTTGTGCGGCATGGGCAGCGATTTGCCCGTGTCGCGCAACAGATGGGGGCGGGTACCCACACTAGCGATATCGGGACCGATATCGCAGTGTGTAAAGTAGCCTTTAGTCACATGACCAAGACTGTATCTGTGTCCCTACAACACACTTGAGACAAATGTGTGTGTGAGCCTGCATTGTGGGGTATATATAATATATTATAGAGCTGGGAAGGATCATTCTAAGCAGTGAGCTGTTCCAGTATTTGTAGGAAAATACCCAGTAGAAGCCTCAAACACAGCACCAATACCTCCCATCAGTATCCCACCACAGTGCCATGTAACCCATGCCCTACACTCCCATCTACACCAATACTATACAGGCACAAACTAGTATATCTGACTAAAAGCCCCCAAAATATGAAGAACGGCCTATAGTTGAGTGTGGATATAAAATCTATGTGAGCAGAGCTAGAATAGAAATCACTGATCGCATTGAAGTCATTCTGACCATAAATCACCATGATATCAAGGTGAGGAGTTGTGTGTTACTGCTGGGAGGAAAGGGTTAACAGTGGAATATTAAGGTGCATTTCTGTGTGCAGTGTTACTAGTCAATGTAACAATTCAGTATGAGCTGCTCTTGGTGCCGGGGGAGGGAGATGCTCTCCTGAGCAAGATAGATGGGGAATGAACATGATATCTATATAGTGTAAGGCAGGGGGTCTCAAACTCGGCTGGGTGTATGGGCCGCACAGAGGAAAAAAATAATTTGGGGGGCTGCATTCTTTGCAGGACAAAGTGACATTTTTATTGGTACCATATATATATATTTTTTTCACACACCTTTGGATGACTGATTTTCAACATTTTTCAAATGTGCACATTCTTTGGTTAAATCTAAAAAAAAAAAATTTGATGTTAAAAAAAAGTCATGCCTTATTTTGTTTTTTTTTTACATTTTATCCCTTTCTTTTAACTAATAGTGTTACAATTATGACGCTAGCGTTTTGTGAAGGGAATGCTTTGCCTATTTCCGTGACTATGGCCTTCCGGAACTGCTGCATTTTGGCTGACCTCTCCGCCTCGGGAATAAGAGACATAAAGTTCTCCTTGTAGCGTGGGTCTAACAGTGTTACCAACCAGTAATGATTGTCGGCCAAGATGTTCTTAACGCGAGGGTCACGAGACAGGCAGCTTACCATAAAGTCATCCATGTGTGCCAGACTCTTAACAGCCATCACTTCAGTATCCAGACCAACACGATGACTGAACATGCTGTCCTCCTCCTTCTCCTCCTCCTCCTCCTCCTCATCTACCCTGTCCTCTGGCCAGCCACGCTGAACTGAGCATATGACTGGTATGCATGTCATATCCTCAATTTGGCCGGAGAGTTGCTCCATGTCTTCATCCTCCTCCTCGTCATAGTCCTCCACTGCACGTTGTGATGAGACGAGGCTGGGCTGTGTGTTATCACCCACACCCACTACTGTTTCTTGCTCCAACTCATCGTGTTCCGCCTGCAATGCATCATGTTTGGTTTTGAGCAGAGACCGTTTTAGAAGGCAGAGAAGCGGTATGGTGACGCTAATAATGGCGTCATCGCCGCTCACCATCTTGGTGGAGTCCTCAAAGTTTTGGAGGATGGTACATAGGTCGGACATCCATCTCCACTCCTCAGGTGTTATGTGTGGAGTTTGACCCATTTCCCGACGGCTTAGGTGATGCAGGTACTCAACAACTGCCCTCTTCTGCTCACATATCCTGATCAACATGTGCAGAGTTGAATTCCAACTCGTTGGGACATCACACACCAGTCTGTGAGCCGGAAGATGCAAACGACTCTGAAAGCCGGCAAGGCCGGCTGAAGCAGTAGGTGACTTTCGAAAATGTGCAGAAAGGCGGCGAACTTTTACCAGCAGATCAGACAGCTCTGGGTATGACTTTAGAAACCGCTGAACCACGAGGTTGAGCACATGGGCCAAGCATGGAACATGTGTCAGCTGGCCTCGCATCAAAGCCGCCACCAGGTTCCGGCCATTGTCACACACAACCTTTCCTGGCTTTAGGTTCAGAGGTGTGAGCCAGTGATCTGCATGCTGTTTTAGAGCTGTCCACACCTCTTCTGCATTGTGGGGTTTGTCACCTATGCAGATTAGCTTCAGCACAGCCTGTTGCCGCTTCGCCAAGGCAGTGCTGCAGTGCTTCCAGCTTGGGACTGGTGTGGAGGGTAAAGTGGATGAGGATGCGCAGGAGGAGGAGGAGGCTGAAGAGCATGACATTCCGGAGCTGTAGAGTGTGGGTGAAACCCTGACTGAGGTAGGGCCTGCAAACCTTGGTGTGGGAAGGACTTGTTCCGATCCTCGCTCAAACTGGGTCCCAGCTGGGCTGGGCTGGGTCCCTACCCGGCTGGGTAGGGCGTTGTGGGGGGTTTGTCTATCTCCGTTTGAGGTGAGTTTGTTTAAGTTAGCCTTTTCTTTGGCGTTTTTTGGAGCCCTGCGGGTTGGGGAGTTGGTATCGCCCAGTAAGGCATTCCCCGGGGGCTTGGATTGGGGTGACATTATGTCAGTGGAAAACGGAGTTGAATTTTGGATTAGGAAATCGAAAACTGATCAGAGAGGTGTGGGTAGACTAGTCCGTTTGGGGATGGTTGTGGCATCTGATATGTGCCCGTTCAAGTGTCTCGGGAATTTTCAACAGATCCGTCCGAAGGTGTATGGCCCCTTATTATGTCACGAGGATGGGTCCTTTTTATCGAGATACCAATTTGTGAGTGTTTTTAGGGCATGTTTGAAGTCGTTGGGGTTAGATCCGAAGTCTTTCGGATTGGGGCAGCGACGGAGGCCTCTATATGCGGCCTACCGGAGGAGACAGTTAAGCAGATTGGTAGGTGGAAGTCGCAGCGCTTTAAGTCGTATGTACGTCCCCAGGTGGTTGTTGGCAATTGAGGGGAAAAGGGGGGGGTATTAGGGTAGCAATGGGGGGGGGGTGAGAGTGTGTGTTTTTTGTCAATTTGGTTTGGTGAGGCAATAAAATGGTGTCGTCTGTACATTTTGTATTGCAGAAGCACCCCCCCTTCCTTCCCTGGTCTGGATCCTTGGCCACTCTTATGTGTATTGGGGAGCCCGACGAGCGGACGTGAGATGGAACGGGAGACAGCTAGGTTTTGAGAAGGACCTGGCTCTCGTGCGATGGCTCGGTGTTCGGGGGTTAGGGTGGAACAGGGTGTTGCAGGAGGTGCATAGATACGCCCGGTTGGACAGACCTCCTGACATCTTAGTGTTGCATGCCGGGGGGAATGATTTGGGTGGGCGTCCTTTTCGAATCTTGATAAAGGACATCAAACATGATTTGTTACGGTTATGGGTGTCGTTTCCAGGTCTAACGATAGTCTGGTCGGAGATAGTAGCGAGAAAGAGTTAGCAGAAAGCGCGGTCAGTTGACAGGTTGAACAAGGCGTGGGCGAAGGTTAATAGGGCGATCTCGAAGTTTGTTAGTCGGAACGGGGGTATAGCAATACGGCATGTTGAGTTGGAAAGGACGGAAGAGGAATTTTGGTTGGCTAACGGGGTACACCTTAATGCGGTGGGAACTGACTTATGGGCTCTTGGCTTGCAGGGAAGTATTAAGAGGGCCCTTTGGTTGCGGGGGGTCTCAGGCACTTGAAGGGTTTCAAGGTGCCTTCGTTGTGGTGTTGTTTATTGGTGGGTCCTTGAAGTTGGTTTAAAATTGGTTCGGGGATTCATCCGGGTATGGATCCCCTCATTGGCAGAATTGATGGTCCCCTGGTGATTTTGGGGGGGAACCCCGACGGGGTATGTCGGGGCCCCTGGGGGTGTGGTTGGGGTTGACGGAGGATTAACCCTTACCATTTGGTGCTCCTGAGCCAGTGTGGGTGACGGCTGGGAGCAAGTTGAGGTTTTTTATTGCTCGGTTATGGGAATCACCAGGGTTTTGGTAGCTTCAAGGACCTTACCACATTGCAAATTTTATTGGTTATGTATTCTTGTTAATAAAATGGCTGCTATGGCCAAAATTATCCAAAGATAAATTTGTGTCTGTGTAATTACTTTTAAATAAGAAATGGGAATGGAGGTGTGGGGTATGAAAGGAAGACCGGAGTCAACAATTCCAGGGTCAAGCATGTTTATTTGCGTAAGCTTCGTTCCAGGGTAGAAAGGGTAAGAGTGCCTTTCAGAATTCGAAGTAGTCGGACTGTACGGACCACCAAGAACTGCAGGAGAGCTTGAACATCTTCCCATGGATTTGCGACATCCTCCCTCATCAGTTACGTAGGTAAGCAGGTTCTCAGCATTGCAGCCCATTTGTTGTCTTAAGTTAGTTAAGCGGGGTTAACTAACCTGTCAGTTCAGCCTCAGGTCTAAAGCAGAGGCCTGGACTCCACTCCTTACTCCTCACTCCACAACTCTCCTTAAAAACAACTGACTCCTTTTTCCTGCCCCGGGGTCTCCAGACACCTAGGTGGGCGTTTCCTTCCGTCTGTTCCTGCCCACTGGTGTGCTTGTCTTTCCCTGGGGGAGGTGACTAGGGTTTTCTGGTTGGCTTTGTGTGACTTAGGTGAGGGAAGTTGTTATGCGGGGGCCTATGTGTGACTACCTGCAGTGTCAGGGCGTCACATATGTATGTGTGTATGTCTGCTAAAAGAATCCGCACCGTCATATTTACAAACACAAAATTTTGACTCTATGCACAGAAGAGAGTCATTCTATTTACATGATTTGTGTTTTTTTACTTTTTAAAACTATCGTTAAATGTTAAGTTTTAGTTAGGGATTTATGCTTCTGTCTGTCTCTCTCCCAGTCTCTGTCATCTGTCTGTCTCTGTGTGTCTCTATCTCTATCCATGTCTGTCTGTCTCTCTATCTCTGTCTGTCTCTCTGTGTCTGTCTGTCTCTCTCTCTTTGTGGCTGTCTGTTTCTATGTCTGTCTGTCTCTTTTCCAGGTCTGTCTCTTTTCCAGGTCTGTCTCTTTTCCAGGTCTGTCTCTTTCCCTGTCTGTCTGTCTCTTCCCCTGTCTGTCTCTTCCCCTGTCTGTCTCTTCCCCTGTCTGTCTCTGTATTTCTTTGTCTGTCTCTGTCTGTCTCTTCCCCTGTCTGTCTCTTTCCCTGTCTCTCTCTGCCTGTCTCTCTTTGTCTCTCAAAGCCAACCAGAAAACCCTAGTCACCTCCCCCAGGGAAAGACAGGCACACCAGTGGGCAGGACCAGACGGAAGGAAACGCCCACCTAGGGGTCTGGAGACCCCGGGGCAGGAAAAAGGAGTCAGTTGTTTTTAAGGAGAGTTGTGGAGTGAGGAGTAAGGAGTGGAGTCCAGGCCTCTGCTTTAGACCTGAGGCTGAACTGACAGGTTAGTTAACCCCGCTTAACTAACTTAAGACAACAAATTGGCTGCAATGCTGAGAACCTGCTTACCTACGTAACTGATGAGGGAGGATGTCGCAAATCCATGGGAAGATGTTCAAGCTCTCCTGCAGTTCTTGGTGGTCCGTACAGTCCGACCACTTCGAATTCTGAAAGGCACTCTTACCCTTTCTACCCTGGAACGAAGCTTACGCAAATAAACATGCTTGACCCTGGAATTGTTGACTCCGGTCTTCCTTTCATACCCCACACCTCCATTCCCATTTCTTATTTAAAAGTAATTACACAGACACAAATTTATCTTTGGATAATTTTGGCCATAGCAGCCATTTTATTAACAAGAATACATAACCAATAAAATTTGCAATGTAATAAGGTCCTTGAAGCTACCAAAACCCTGGTGATTCCCATAACTGAGCAATAAAAAACCTCAACTTGCTCCCAGCCGTTACCCACACTGGCTCAGGAGCACCAAATGGTAAGGGTTAATCCTCCGTCAACCCCAACCACACCCCCAGGGGCCCCGACATACCCCGTCGGGGTTCCCCCCCAAAATCACCAGGGGACCATCAATTCTGCCAATGAGGGGATCCATACCCGGATGAATCCCCGAACCAATTTTAAACCAACTTCAAGGACCCACCAATAAACAACACCACAACGAAGGCACCTTGAAACCCTTCAAGTGCCTGAGACCCCCCGCAACCAAAGGGCCCTCTCCATACCTCCCTGCAAGCCAAGAGCCCATAAGTCAGTTCCCACCGCATTAAGGTGTACCCCGTCAGCCAACCAAAATTCCTCTTCCGTCCTTTCCAACTCAACATGCCGTATTGCTATACCCCCGTTCCGACTAACAAACTTCGAGATCGCCCTATTAACCTTCGCCCGCGCCTTGTTCAACCTGTCAACTGACCGCGCTTTCTGCCAACTCTTTCTCGCTACTATCTCCGACCAGACTATCGTTAGACCTGGAAACGACACCCATAACCGTAACAAATCATGTTTGATGTCCTTTATCAAGATTCGAAAAGGACGCCCACCCAAATCATTCCCCCCGGCATGCAACACTAAGATGTCAGGAGGTCTGTCCAACCGGGCGTATCTATGCACCTCCTGCAACACCCTGTTCCACCCTAACCCCCGAACACCGAGCCATCGCACAAGAGCCAGGTCCTTCTCAAAACCTAGCTGTCTCCCGTTCCATCTCGCGTCCGCTCGCCGGGCTCCCCAATACACATAAGAGTGGCCAAGGATCCAGACCAGGGAAGGAAGGGGGGGTGCTTCTGCAATACAAAATGTACAGACGACACCATTTTAGTATGGTGACGCTAATAATGGCGTCATCGCCGCTCACCATCTTGGTGGAGTCCTCAAAGTTTTGGAGGATGGTACATAGGTCGGACATCCATCTCCACTCCTCAGGTGTTATGTGTGGAGTTTGACCCATTTCCCGACGACTTAGGTGATGCAGGTACTCAACAACTGCCCTCTTCTGCTCACATATCCTGATCAACATGTGCAGAGTTGAATTCCAACGCGTGGGGACATCACACACCAGTCTGTGAGCCGGAAGATGCAAACGACGCTGAAAGCCGGCAAGGCCGGCTGAAGCAGTAGGTGACTTTCGAAAATGTGCAAACAGGCGGCGAACTTTTACCAGCAGATCAGACAGCTCTGGGTATGACTTTAGAAACCGCTGAACCACGAGGTTGAGCACATGGGCCATGCATGGAACATGTGTCAGCTGGCGCCGCCACCAGGTTCCGGCCATTGTCACACACAACCTTTCCTGGCTTTAGGTTCAGAGGTGTGAGCCAGTGATCTGCATGCTGTTTTAGAGCTGTCCACACCTCTTCTGCATTGTGGGGTTTGTCACCTATGCAGATTAGCTGCAGCACAGCCTGTTGCCGCTTCGCCGAGGCAGTGCTGCAGTGCTTCCAGCTTGGGACTGGTGTGGAGGGTAAAGTGGATGTGGATGCGCAGGAGGAAGAGGAGGCTGAAAAGCATGACATTCCGGAGCTGTAGAGTGTGGGTGAAACCCTGACTGAGGTAGGGCCTGCAAACCTTGGTGTGGGAAGGACTTGTTCCGTTCCTCGCTCAAACTGGGTCCCAGCTGGGCTGGGCTGGGTCCCTACCCGGTTGGGTAGGGCGTTGTGGGGGGTTTGTCTATCTCCGTTTCAGGTGAGTTTGTTTAAGTTAGCCTTTTCTTTGGCGATTTTTGGAGCCCTGCGGGTTGGGGAGTTGGTATCGCCCAGTAAGGCGTTCCCCGGTGGCTTGGATTGGGGTGACATTATGTCAGTGGAAAACGGAGTTGAATTTTGGATTAGGAAATCGAAAACTGATCAGAGAGGTGTGGGTAAACTAGTCCGTTTGGGGATGGTTGTGGCATCTGATATGTGCCCGTTCAAGTGTCTCGGGAATTTTCAACAGATCCGTCCGAAGGTGGATGGCCCCTTATTATGTCACGAGGATGGGTCCTTTTTATCGAGATACCAATTTGTGAGTGTTTTTAGGGCATGTTTGAAGTCGTTGGGGTTAGATCCGAAGTCTTTCGGATTGGGGCAGCGAAGGAGGCCTCTATATGCGGCCTACCGGAGGAGACAGTTAAGCAGATTGGTAGGTGGAAGTCGCAGCGCTTTAAGTCGTATGTACGTCCCCAGGTGGTTGTTGGCAATTGAGGGGAAAAGGGGGGGGTATTAGGGTAGCAATGGGGGGGGGTGAGAGTGTGTGTTTTTTGTCAATTTGGTTTGGTGAGGCAATAAAATGGTGTCGTCTGTACATTTTGTATTGCAGAAGCACCCCCCCTTCCTTCCCTGGTCTGGATCCTTGGCCACTCTTATGTGTATTGGGGAGCCCGACGAGCGGACGCGAGATGGAACGGGAGACAGCTAGGTTTTGAGAAGGACCTGGCTCTCGTGCGATGGCTCGGTGTTCGGGGGTTAGGGTGGAACAGGGTGTTGCAGGAGGTGCATAGATACGCCCGGTTGGACAGACCTCCTGACATCTTAGTGTTGCATGCCGGGGGGAATGATTTGGGTGGGCGTCCTTTTCGAATCTTGATAACGGACATCAAACATGATTTGTTACGGTTATGGGTGTCGTTTCCAGGTCTAACGATAGTCTGGTCGGAGATAGTAGCGAGAAAGAGTTGGCAGAAAGCGCGGTCAGTTGACAGGTTGAACAAGGCGCGGGTGAAGGTTAATAGGGCGATCTCGAAGTTTGTTAGTCGGAACGGGGGTATAGCAATACGGCATGTTGAGTTGGAAAGGACGGAAGAGGAATTTTGGTTGGCTGACGGGGTACACCTTAATGCGGTGGGAACTGACTTATGGGCTCTTGGCTTGCAGGGAGGTTTTGAGAGGGCCCTTTGCTTGCGGGGGGTCTCAGGCACTTGAAGGGTTTCAAGGTGCCTTCGTTGTGGTGTTGTTTATTGGTGGGTCCTTGAAGTTGGTTTAAAATTGGTTCGGGGATTCATCCGGGTATGGATCCCCTCATTGGCAGAATTGATGGTCCCCTAGTGATTTTGGGGGGGAACCCCGACGGGGTATGTCGGGGCCCCTGGGGGTGTGGTTGGGGTTGACGGAGGATTAACCCTTACCATTTGGTGCTCCTGAGTCAGTGTGGGTAACGGCTGGGAGCAAGTTGAGGTTTTTTATTGCTCGGTTATGGGAATCACCAGGGTTTTGGTAGCTTCAAGGACCTTACCACATTGCAAATTTTATTGGTTATGTATTCTTGTTAATAAAATGGCTGCTATGGCCAAAATTATCCAAAGATAAATTTGTGTCTGTGTAATTACTTTTAAATAAGAAATGGGAATGGAGGTGTGGGGTATGAAAGGAAGACCGGAGTCAACAATTCCAGGGTCAAGCATGTTTATTTGCGTAAGCTTCGTTCCAGGGTAGAAAGGGTAAGAGTGCCTTTCAGAATTCGAAGTGGTCGGACTGTACGGACCACCAAGAACTGCAGGAGAGCTTGAACATCTTCCCATGGATTTGCGACATCCTCCCTCATCAGTTACGTAGGTAAGCAGGTTCTCAGCATTGCAGCCCATTTGTTGTCTTAAGTTAGTTAAGCGGGGTTAACTAACCTGTCAGTTCAGCCTCAGGTCTAAAGCAGAGGCCTGGACTCCACTCCTTACTCCTCACTCCACAACTCTCCTTAAAAACAACTGACTCCTTTTTCCTGCCCCGGGGTCTCCAGACCCTTAGGTGGGCGTTTCCTTCCGTCTGGTCCTGCCCACTGGTGTGCCTGTCTTTCCCTGGGGGAGGTGACTAGGGTTTTCTGGTTGGCTTTGTGTGACTTAGGTGAGGGAAGTTGTTACGCGGGGGCCTATGTGTGACTACCTGCAGTGTCAGGGCGTCACATATGTATGTGTGTATGTCTGCTAAAGGAATCCGCACCGTCATATTTACAAACACAAAATTTTGACTCTATGCACAGAAGAGAGTCATTCTATTTACATGATTTGTGTTTTTTTACCTTTTAAAACTATCATTAAATGTTAAGTTTTAGTTAGGGATTTATGCTTCTGTCTGTCTCTCTCCCAGTCTCTGTCATCTGTCTGTCTCTGTGTGTCTCTATCTCTATCCATGTCTGTCTGTCTCTCTATCTCTGTCTGTCTCTCTGTGTCTGTCTGTCTTTCTCTCTTTGTGGCTGTCTGTTTCTATGTCTGTCTGTCTCTTTTCCAGGTCTGTCTCTTTTCCAGGTCTGTCTCTTTCCCTGTCTGTCTGTCTCTTCCCCTGTCTGTCTCTTCCCCTGTCTGTCTCTTCCCCTGTCTGTCTCTGTATTTCTTTGTCTGTCTCTTCCCCTGTCTGTCTCTTTCCCTGTCTCTCTCTGCCTGTCTCTCTTTGTCTCTCTCTGTCTGACTCATTCCCCGTTTGTCTCTTTCCCTGTCTATCTCTGTATTTCTTTGTCTGTCTCTATCTGTCTGTCTCTCTCTGTCTGTCTCTTCCCCTGTCTGTCTGTTTCCCTGTCGGTCTGCCTTTTCTCCTGCCTGTCTCTGTATGTTTGTCTTTGTCTGTTTCCCTATCTGCCTCTGTCTCTTTCTCTGTCTCTGTCTGTCTGCCTTTTTTCCCTGTCTATCTCTGTCTGTCTCTTTCCCTGTCTGCCTCTGTCTGTTTGTCTCTGTCTCTTTCCCTGTCTGTCTATGCCTATCTGTGTCTGTCTGTTTGTCTCTCAGTCTGTGTCTGTCTCTCTCTATCTGTCTCCCCACTGACATCATATTATCTCACACATAAGCTTCTTATACTATGAATGTCCTTTGTTCCTATAGCAACCAATCACAGCTGCTATTAATAACTTGCAGCTCCCACCTCCATTCAGTTTAATGGAGGCAGGTTTTTTGGAGAGTAACTGTAAAGGTTAAATATTCCTGTTAAAACATAGTCTACAACGTTCCCTGAGTCACATGAGGTGTCTGCAAAATTTTGTGTTTGTAAATATGACGGTGCGGATTCCTTTAGCAGACATACACACATACATATGTGACGCCCTGACACTGCAGATAGTCACACATAGGCCCCCGCATAACAACTTCCCTCACCTAAGTCACACAAAGCCAACCAGAAAACCCTAGTCACCTCCCCTAGGGAAAGACAGGCACACCAGTGGGCAGGACCAGACGGAAGGAAACGCCCACCTAGGGGTCTGGAGACCCCGGGGCAGGAAAAAGGAGTCAGTTGTTTTTAAGGAGAGTTGTGGAGTGAGGAGTAAGGAGTGGAGTCCAGGCCTCTGATTTAGACCTGAGGCTGAACTGACAGGTTAGTTAACCCCGCTTAACTAACTTAAGACAACAAATGGGCTGCAATGCTGAGAACCTGCTTACCTACGTAACTGATGAGGGAGGATGTCGCAAATCCATGGGAAGATGTTCAAGCTCTCCTGCAGTTATTGGTGGTCCGTACAGTCTGACCACTTCGAATTCTGAAAGGCACTCTTACCCTTTCTACTCTGGAACGAAGCTTACGCAAATAAACATGCTTGACCCTGGAATTGTTGACTCCGGTCTTCCTTTCATACCCCACACCTCCATTCCCATTTCTTATTTAAAAGTAATTACACAGACACAAATTTATCTTTGGATAATTTTGGCCATAGCAGCCATTTTATTAACAAGAATACATAACCAATTAAATTTGCAATGTGGTAAGGTCCTTGAAGCTACCAAAACCCTGGTGATTCCCATAACCGAGCAATAAAAAACCTCAACTTGCTCCCAGCCGTTACCCACACTGGCTCAGGAGCACCAAATTATAAGGGTTAATCCTCCGTCAACCCCAACCACACCCCCAGGGGCCCCGACATACCCCGTCGGGGTTCCCCCCCAAAATCACCAGGGGACCATCAATTCTGCCAATGAGGGGATCCATACCCGGATGAATCCCCGAACCAATTTTAAACCAACTTCAAGGACCCACCAATAAACAACACCACAACGAAGGCACCTTGAAACCCTTCAAGTGCCTGAGACCCCCCGCAACCAAAGGGCCCTCTTAATACTTCCCTGCAAGCCAAGAGCCCATAAGTCAGTTCCCACCGCATTAAGGTGTACCCCGTTAGCCAACCAAAATTCCTCTTCCGTCCTTTCCAACTCAACATGCCGTATTGCTATACCCCCGTTCCGACTAACAAACTTCGAGATCGCCCTATTAACCTTCGCCCGCGCCTTGTTCAACCTGTCAACTGACCGCGCTTTCTGCCAACTCTTTCTCGCTACTATCTCCGACCCGACTATCGTTAGACCTGGAAACGACACCCATAACCGTAACAAATCATGTTTGATGTCCTTTATCAAGATTCGAAAAGGACGCCCACCCAAATCATTCCCCCCGGCATGCAACACTAAGATGTCAGGAGGTCTGTCCAACCGGGCGTATCTATGCACCTCCTGCACCCTAACCCCCGAACACCGAGCCATCGCACGAGAGCCAGGTCTTTCTCAAAACCTAGCTGTCTCCAGTTCCATCTCGCGTCCGCTCGTCGGGCTCCCCAATACACATAAGAGTGGCCAAGGATCCAGACCAGGGAAGGAAGGGGGGGTGCTTCTGCAATACAAAATGTACAGACGACACCATTTTATTGCCTCACCAAACCAAATTGACAAAAAACAAACACTCTCACCTCCCCCATTGCTACCCTAATACCCTAATACCCCCCCCCCCCCCTTTTCCCCTCAATTGCCAACAACCACCTGGGGACGTACATACGACTTAAAGCGCTGCGACTTCCACCTACCAATCTGCTTAACTGTCTCCTCCGGTAGGCCGCATATAGAGGCCTTCGTCGCTGCCCCAATCCGAAAGACTTCGGATCTAACCCCAACGACTTCAAACATGCCCTAAAAACACTCACAAATTGGTATCTCGATAAAAAGATATATGTAATAAGGGGCCATCCACCTTCGGACGGATCTGTTGAAAATTCCCGAGACACTTGAACGGGCACATATCAGATGCCACAACCATCCCCAAACGGACTAGTCTACCCACACCTCTCTGATCAGTTTTCGATTTCCTAATCCAAAATTCAACTCCGTTTTCCACTGACATAATGTCACCCCAATCCAAGCCCCCGGGGAACGCCTTACTGGGCGATACCAACTCCCCAACCCGCAGGGCTCCAAAAAACGCCAAAGAAAAGGCTAACTTAAACAAACTCACCTCAAACGGAGATAGACAAACCCCCCACAACGCCCTACCCAGCCGGGTAGGGACCCAGCCCAGCCCAGCTGGGACCCAGTTTGAGCGAGGAACGGAACAAGTCCTTCCCACACCAAGGTTTGCAGGCCCTACCTCAGCCAGGGTTTCACCCACACTCTACAGCTCCGGAATGTCATGCTCTTCAGCCTCCTCCTCCTCCTGCGCATCCTCATCCACTTTACCCTCCACACCAGTCCCAAGCTGGAAGCACTGCAGCACTGCCTCGGCGAAGCGGCAACAGGCTGTGCTGCAGCTAATCTGCATAGGTGACAAACCCCACAATGCAGAAGAGGTGTGGACAGCTCTAAAACAGCATGCAGATCACTGGCTCACACCTCTGAACCTAAAGCCAGGAAAGGTTGTGTGTGACAATGGCCGGAACCTGGTGGCGGCTTTGAGGCGAGGCCAGCTGACACATTGTAGAACACTGGGTAAAACAGACACAGAAAAAGACTTGGGTGTATGGGTGGATGGTAAACTTCACTTTAGTGGACAGTGTCAGGCAGCTGCTGCCAGGGCTAATAAAATAATGGGATGTATTAAAAGAGGTATAAGTGTTCATGAAAAAAATATAGTTCTACCTCTGTACAAGTCACTAGTGCGACCGCACTTAGAATACTGTGTACAATTCTGGTCACCGATATATAAGAAGGACATAGCTGAACTGGAGAGGGTGCAGAGAAGAGCGACCAAGATTATTAGAGGAATGGGGGGGCTGCAATACGAAGACAGGTTATTAAACTTGGGGTTATTTAGTTTGGAAAAACGAAGGCTTAGGGGAGATCTAATCACAATGTATAAATATATGAGGGGACAGTACAGAGACCTTTCCAAAGATCTATTTACACCTAGGCCTGCGACTGGAACACGGGGGCATCTGCTACGTCTTGAGGAAAGAAGGTTTAATCATAATCACAGACGAGGATTCTTTACTGTACGAGCAGTGAGACTATGGAACTCTCTGCCGCATGATGTTGTAATGAGTGATTCACTACTAACATTTAAGCAGAGACTGGACGCCTTTCTTGAAAAATTTAATATAACCAGTTATGTATATTAGATTTTATGACAGGGTATTGATCCAGGGAACTAGTCTGATTGCCGGATGTGGAGTCAGGAAGGAAATTTTTTCCCCATTGGAACTTGTTTGCCACATTGGGGTTTTTTTGCCTTCCTCTGGATCAACATGTTAGGCTACGGGTTGAACTAGATGGACTTAGAGTCTCCCTTCAACCTTAAAACTATGATACTATGATACATGTTCCATGCGTGGCCCATGTGCTCAACCTCGTGGTTCAGCGGTTTCTAAACTCATACCCAGAGCTGTCTGATCTGCTGGTAAAAGTTCACCGCCTGTCTGCACATTTTCGAAAGTCACCTACTGCTTCAGCCGGCCTTGCCGGCTTTCAGCGTCATTTGCATCTTCCGGCTCACAGACTGGTGTGTGATGTCCCCACGCATTGGAATTCAACTCTGCACATGTTGATCAGGATATGTGAGCAGAAGAGGGCAGTTGTTGAGTACCTGCATCACCTAAGCCATCGGGAAATGGGTCAAACTCCACACATAACACCTGAGGAGTGGAGATGGATGTCCGACTTATGTACCATCCTCCAAAACTTTGAGGACTCCACCAAGATGGTGAGCGGCGATGACGCCATTATTAGCGTCACCATACCGCTTCTCTGCCTTCTAAAACGGTCTCTGCTCAAAACCAAACATGATGCATTGCAGGCGGAACACGATGAGTTGGAGCAAGAAACAGTAGTGGGTGTGGGTGATAACACACAGCCCAGCCTCGTCTCATCACAACGTGCAGTGGAGGACTATGACGAGGAGGAAGATGAAGACATGGAGCAACTCTCCGACCAAATTGAGGATATGACATGCATACCAGTCATATGCTCAGTTCAGCGTGGCTGGCCAGAGGACAGGGTAGATGAGGAGGAGGAGGAGGAGAAGGAGGAGGACAGCATGTTCAGTCATCGTGTTGGTCTGGATATTGAAGTGATGGCTGTTAAGAGTCTGGCGCACATGGATGACTTTATGGTAAGCTGCATGTCTCGTGACCCTCGCGTTAATAACATCTTGGCCGACAATCATTACTGGTTGGTAACACTGTTAGACCCACGCTACAAGGAGAACTTTATGTCTCTTATTCCCGAGGCGGAGAGGTCAGCCAAAATGCAGCAGTTCTGGAAGGCCATAGTCACGGAAGTAGGCAAAGCATTCCCTTCACAAAACGCTAGCGTCATAATTGTAACACTATTAGTTAAAAGAAAGGGATAAAATGTAAAAAAAACAAAATAAGGCATAACTTTTGTTTAACATCAATTTTTTTTTTTTAGATTTAACCAAAGAATGTGCACATTTGTTATAATAAACAAGTGAAAAATGTTGAAAATCAGTCATCCAAAGGTGTGTGAAAAAAAAATATATATATGGTACCAATAAAAATGTCACTTTGTCCTGCAAAGAATGCAGCCCCCCACATTATTTTTTTCCTCTGTGCGGCCCATACACCCAGCCGAGTTTGAGACCCCCTGCCTTACACTATATAGATATCATGTTCATTCCCCATCTATCTTGCTCAGGAGAGCATCTCCCTCCCCCGGCACCAAGAGCAGCTCATACTGAATTGTTACATTGACTAGTAACACTGCACACAGAAATGCACCTTAATATTCCACTGTTAACCCTTTCCTCCCAGCAGTAACACACAACTCCTCACCTTGATATCATGGTGATTTATGGTCAGAATGACTTCAATGCGATCAGTGATTTCTATTCTAGCTCTGCTCACATAGATTTTATATCCACACTCAACTATAGGCCGTTCTTCATATTTTGGGGGTTTTTAGTCAGATATACTAGTTTGTGCCTGTATAGTATTGGTGTAGATGGGAGTGTAGGGCATGGGTTACATGGCACTGTGGTGGGATACTGATGGGAGGTATTGGTGCTGTGTTTGATGCTTCTACTGGGTATTTTCCTACAAATACTGGAACAGCTCACTGCTTAGAATGATCCTTCCCAGCTCTATAATATATTATATATACCCCACAATGCAGGCTCACACACACATTTGTCTCAAGTGTGTTGTAGGGACACAGATACAGTCTTGGTCATGTGACTAAAGGCTACTTTACACACTGCGATATCGGTCCTGATATGGCTAGTGTGGGTACCCGCCCCCATCTGTTGCGCGACACGGGCAAATCGCTGCCCATGCTGCACAACACCGAACAGAACCAGTCACACATACTTACCTGCCGGCGACGTCGCTGTGACCGGCGAACCGCCTCCTTTCTAAGGGGGCGGTCCGTGCGGCGTCACAGCAACGTCACTGAGCGACCGCCCAATAGCAGTGGAGGGTCGGAGATGAGTGGCCGGAACATCCCGCCCATCTCCTTCCTTCCTCATAGCGGCTGGGAGGCAGGTAAGGAGAGGTTCCTCGTTTCTGCGGTGTCACACGGAGCAATGTGTGCTGCCGCAGGAGCGACGAACTACATCGTTACTGCTGCAGTAACGATAATCGAGAATGGAGACCCATGTCACCGATGAGCGATTTTGCACGTTTTTGCAACGGTGTCACACGCAGCAACATCGCTAATGCGGCCGGATGTGCGTCACAAATTCCGTGACCCCAACGACTCCGCATTAGCGATGTCGCAGCGTGTAAAGCCCCCTTTAGTGGGAGTGGTGTACAGGGTCTTAGCAGTAAAGAGTATTCCATATTTCTGCCAGATACCCACAGAGATATTGAAATCTGAAAAAAGAGACTTCTGCTCATTGAAGGTAAGAACTGCTCACATAGCGTTCAAATCCACAGCAAACGAGTGCTCTAGCACTGGCATCTCAGCAGGGATATTCCCCTACTACACATGTGTGTCTGGGTCGCTGTGACAGTTTACAGGACATAACTCAGGGCACCTAGACAGAAGGCAGAGGGACTACTTTCTATTTCTGGTGTAGAGCTTAGTACAATATATATATATATACTATTACATGTGACACATGTACCTTGTATTACCATTATTCGCTGTATATGAACCCCTTTTCTCCGGGCATTATTTGTCTATAGCATTTTTCACGAACCTGAGGCAACTGAGAACCCTTCAGTGAAGGAATTCCACTAACCCTCACAATACCAACCAGGGGCCTCCCTGCAGTAACTCAGGTAGTTGTACCCATTCTCTTTCCGCATTCTATGTGTTCTTCTTCTTTCTTCTTTTTTTTCTTTTTTCTTCTTTTTATTTCTATCATGTAGTTCAGGGGTTTATAGATATATGTCCTGCATCTCATATTTCCTTTAGTGGTGCTTCTTACCCATTCTCATATCATTTACCCTAGTATTTCATGATCCTGAGGCGACTGAGAACCCTTTAATAAAGGAATCCTTTTTCACTTGAATTGTCAAGTGATACTTACCAGTGACTATCACGTAATGTTACAGGTAGTTGCATTTTCTTCCTCTTCTTTCTCTCCTTTCTTCTTTGTCACACGGTCCATTGTGTTATAGCCCACGTGTCATGATAACACTTGTACCATCTTTTCATTTAGATTCCACCTACAATTATTTACCGATTCCAGTTCTGAAATAGGCTTTCATCATCTAATCACTAGAATTCTCAAGTGCATAAGGTACTGAGACATATACATGTTCACACCATTATAAAGAACAAAGTATAAACATTGAGGTTTTTCTCACACCCATGTTCCTGTGTTCTTTGATATGATATGTGTTCATTTCCTTCACTATATAGGATTGCAAGTTTTCCATTTGTACCTTAATGGCAATGACGCTATACAATTGAACACATATCATCCTGTTATCCATATAGGTGTGTATTTACCTGCTTGACTATTTTTGGTTGTTTGATCCAGAATGTTTCTCCAGATAGGTCATGTGGAAATTTTCTTTCCTCAGTACAAATGTTTTCACTATGGCTTTGGAAAAATTTTTTGTATGTGCATCATGGTCATTTGACCCATTGTACTCTCAAGTAGCAATATATTGTACTGTTATGTTGTACTATGTACTAATTACGTGTTTATATGGTTTTGTAACCCTTTATGATCTTAGATAACTTTATCCTTGATAAAGACCTAAAAACAAGGTCGAAACGTTGGATGAATTATCCTTTTGCACAAATAAAGAATTTTCAGCATTCCAAGAGTTCTTTTCTTACGTTATTGATCACTATAGTGTGCCAGAGCTATTTCTATTGAATTGACTCTTATTTTTTCTGAGCACCTGCTATATACACAGTGAGCCAGACATATTCAAGTTTCATTCAGAAGGCAGAGGGAAGCCTTAGCAGCTGAGCCTATATCTTGGCTTGTGAGCATTAGAACAGGCCGGCGATTACAGGGTAACATGAAAAATGTCCAGCTTGCATTATGACTAGAACATGACAATATCCTTTTAAGTACTAACCTATGATGCGTTCCTAAGCAGTTGATGTTATATGTTCTACATTTCATTTTCTGCATACTTTACAAGTAGTAGAATTTGCTTTGATATAGGCAACTGGATTTTCACAATGAAAAGGCAAAGGATAACGCCCGAAAAAGACGCCATACATTATGTCAGTGCCATCACTGACAAACCTGGATTGACCATGAAATACATCAATCCCCTTAAAGGTGAGTTAAAACAAGTTTTAACTAAATTGCCTTAATATTGTCATGCATTAGAATGACTGTCTTAGGTAATGATAAATATTTTCTACAGGAAGAGGAGTGTTTGCTGAAACTGAAATCGAAAAAGGGAGTTTTGTTGCAGAATATCGAGGCGAGCTCACGTATGCACTTACGATGGTAGACAACTACTCGAGATTTATGGTTGTGGTACAAGTCAAAGATCTAATGGCCCATACTGCAGCGAAGGTCTTCCAAGCACACTTATGCAGACCTCATGGCTACTCAGAGAGAGTCCTCACAGATCAAGGCACTGCCTTTGAAGCGGAAATCTTCAAGGACTTCTGCAGCTTTTACCGATGCAGGAAGATGCGCACTACACCCTACCATGCTCAAACCAATGGTTATCAACCTGCTCAGGACTTTACCCCATATTCCAGATGTGGCCTTACAAGTGATTTATAGAGGGTTAACAATACGTTGGGATCACCGGATCTAATCTCCCTTTTTATACACCCTAAAATCTTGTTTGCTTTAGAATAAACAATAACATCATAAAGGTATAGCAGTACCGTTTCAAAGTTTCGGTGTCCCAAGCAGCATTCCATCAGCCTCTGGAAGGTTCCTGGCAAATTGCACAGCTCGAAGGGCATGCTTTTGAACTCGCAGAGACCCATCGGGGTGGCAAAGGCGGTCTTCTCCCGGTCTGCCTCAGCAACGGACACTTGCCAATAGCGACTAGTGAGATCAAGGGTAGAAAAATAATTTGCAGTTCTCAATGCAGCTAGCTATTCCTCAATACAGGGGAGTGGTGCTGTCCTTCTTCTTTAACAGGACCAACGGAGCTGCCCAGAGGCTACAACTGTCACGGATAACCCCAGCCTCCTTCATGTTGCTCAACATGTCCTTGGTACACTGGTAATGTGCAGGTAGTTTTGGCTTATATCTCTCTTTGATGGGTGGGTGTGCACTTGTGGGGATGTAGTGTTTGACCCCTTTTATTCTTCAAAAGTCTAGCGGATGTTTGCTGAAGACTTGCTCGTATTCTTGCACTAGCCTGTAGACCCCCTTCTTGTGATGTGAAGGTGTGGAGTCAGTGCCTACGTGTAATTCCTTACACCACTCCTCTGGCTGACTTGGTGAGCTGTCACTGAATGGGTGGGCTGAAGCAATGGTGGATGCTGCTGTTTGGATAGCATGTGTATCTACTGAGAACAGCTTATCAATGGTGGCAAATCGGAGCAGCTTAATCTCTTGCTCTCCGCAGTTCAACACTCTCATGGGCACTCTTCCCTTCCATATTAATGAATAAAACTATGATGTAAATAGCATATAGATACCCCACAAATGCAGATAAAAGTAGGTTATGGGAAAAAGGGGAAGAGAGAAACAGGAAAATAGTGGAATAAAGTATACCTTCCAGGTGGGAGAGGAAATGGCAGCACAGCCAGTGGAGGTGAAGCAAGGGGAGCCTGCAACTAAAGAGTTGAGAGCGTTATCACATGGTGACTGAGCCTGATTGTAACGGGAGCATAGAGGTGCCGATCCTGTCTTACCTGCGTTGGTGTAGAAGTGGGTGTCCTGTGGTGGAGTCAGCTGTGTGCAGTGGTGGCCGTGGGTTCTTTTATGTGCGACCGTAGTAATAGCTGCGCCCACTTCCTGTATGGGAGTGGAATGCAGTGAGGCTAATGGAACGCACGCCTGCGCATTTGTGTTTAACGTCGCGCATGTGCAGAACGGAGAAAAGGCTGCGCTCACTTCCTAATGAAAGGGAGTGAGACGCAGCTGGGAAGGGAAGGGAAAAGATTAGGGTTTGGGGATGATGAAAGGGCTTTCTACGGGCAAGGATGGCAAAGGGTGGCAGTGACGGAAAGTCAGGCAGCCTGTCCTGTCCTGTCCTGTCCGTCCGTCTTTTTGTATCATGAATTGGAAAGACTGCAAGGGGGAGGGGAGGTGCTTGGAGGAGGAGGAGTTATTCAGATTAATTGCAGTGGGCGGCGGCTGAAAAAAGCATCATTCTTCTTGTTTTTGCTCTGCAAAACAGCCTTTTCAAGGGTTGGCTTGGGTGACAAAATGTCTTCTGTAGGCGTGGGTTTGTCTCCCTCTCCCTAAGATGTGTCCGGTATAGGCCAGGGTGCCACTCAAGGCCGTAACCAATTCGGGTTATAGCTTCTCGGCCTTTTGGCTAAGATCAAGTGTAGTTTCGGAGGACGCTACCTTGGTCGGTACTGGAAGGTGCCTGGGATTGCACGTCTGCCGGCCTTGAGGAAGTGTGTGCGCCTTCTGGTGACACATAGCCCTCTTGTGCCTGGACGGTTCCCAGGCAACGGGAGGCGATCACCTTTGTTATTTTGAAGTCCTACTGATAAACAGAAAAAAAAAAAAATTAAATCTGTTCTTATCAGTTTAATATCTGATACGTCCCCTCTCTGGGGACCATATATTAAATGGATTTTTAGAACAAGGAGATGGAAAAAATCTTGCTCTGTCCACTCCACGCATTGACCTGGTATTGCAGTACCTCCAGGACCGGTGCACCCCTTCTTAACCCAGTTTCCAAAAGCAGAACTCAATTCACCTGATTCAAATGAGCCCCATTAGTGAATTGAAAGAAAGCAAAAACTTTATATGCACCTCAATTTGGCCAATTCACTTTTCACACTTTCACCCTTTTTTTTATCTTTCACACCTTTTACTTGCTTTATTGATGCAAAAGCTGTGCCAAATAGCAAACTCATCTCCACTCAACTTGACCAACTCTGCTATGTCCCGTGCAGTATCTTATTCTCAGTCTTATCTAGATCATTTGCAATTGAATAGAATAGATCCCTTTTGGACACATTGGATTCAGCTGCTGCAGTGACTGCAGGTGTTAGAAGATGCAGACTTGGCATCAGGTGCTGTCTATCAGATTCCACTCCAATTAAAGCTTCCATTGTTTTTCGGTGTTTTCTTTGAGCAATGATGATGTCTTTAGTGATCTGTTGGCTCCCTCTCCTGGAGGAAGAGTTTGCTTGCTCTTGGACTTTCAAAAAGAGAGGTCATGATAGACATTTAGCTTCTGAGCCCAATTGGGGACAGTCATGGGTGATGAATGTTTTGCAACCTGCTGCGAAGCCTGATACCGCAATATAAGGAACGTCAAATACTAAGAATGGGCGGCCTATGAAAGAATTAGTACTTTCATTAAGCATACTTAAACGGCTAATTGGGAATAGACAAACTGTAAAAAGCCCTCTGAGAAAGCCCCTCTCTAACCTTTGTAAGTAAGCTTTTCTGTAGTCTGCCTGTTGATGTATTTTCCGTTTGAACAGTGCACAACATGAAGTGACGGAACACTGGCTTGTCACAATGTCCCCCGCTGACATCACAATAGCGCTGCTGCCTAGAAAGCCAGCTGCGCAGCAGAAGTTGCTCTTTGGGTGGGATGGTGGGCTAATGTATCTATTCCTGCTTGGTGTGAGTTTGACATGATCTAGAGCAACGAGTTCCAGCGGCTAGCGGTTGATTATTGGCTGTAATGGGGCTTTCTGGCTGGTGCCAGCCTTTCTTCTTAGCACACAGGAACCACAATCCCTACACCATGCTTCGATGGATTCTCTCATCCCAGCCCAGTAAAACTACATATTTCACACAGTTATAAGCAGCCCATGGGCATTCACCTGGATTAAAACCCATAACAGCTCATAGACCAAACAATCAATCTACCACTGGACCAAAGACAGGAAGCTAAATCCACTGCCTGCGGTAACTAACTTAATCCTATAGTCTACTCACACAACAAACCCAAGAGAAAGGAAAAAAACATGGCTTCGATTATCCATCCAATGAAAACGCATAACCATTGTGAGCCATTGGACAATGCAATTGCACACATGGTGACATGGTGCACGGCCCAATGAATCAAGTCTGTACTTCATATTCACGGTTTAAGCCCTTGGGTTCTAATGTGTCCAGAGTACATATCCAGAAAGATTCCCTTTCTTTGTGCTAAGCACAAGTCAACAATACGTTGTAAGCAGATTCTATTACCAGTCCCACACCATTTTGTGACGCATAATCGCACAGTGGCCCAATTAAGATTCCAAGTCATCGAACATGTCCCAGCCATACGCAGAGGAGGCGATAGAATTAGGAAGCTCAAAGAAAGGGAATCTTTCTGGATATATACTCTGGGCACGTTGGAACCCAAGGGCTTAAACCATGAATATGAAGAACCGACTTGATTCATTGGGCCGTGCACATTTTTTCTAACGCCCGGTTCTTTTTCGTGTTCACACTATATATGGTTCCACTATGTATGGAGTTCCATTCTTCCTTGTTTTTTATTTGTCATGTTTGTCTGATTACCTTGTCTAACAGTTTTTTCTCCCCTTTCTTTACCTTCCAGGTTCCCATAGTCACGTGAAATATCCCTGTTGCACTTGATTACGGCTCACTATTCACTATAGGATGTCTTATATCTAACATCACACTCTCACCCATCAGCACTCTATAGGTTTGTATAAGGTATGCGCTTACACATCCGGTCCTCCATAGGTATTTCCACTTATGTAGCACTATCCCTATGATCACTCATAACTCATACCCTTGTAGTCAATTACAGCCTCCTCTCTCCCCTCTCCCCTTCTCCCTTTCCATCTATAATTTTGCCAGTACAATATTAGTTTACATTAGGCACACACTCACATATTCCTTTCCTTAGTGACTTATTGTAATTCACATTCGCATACAATTCTCTATGCCTGCCCCATTACTACATTCATACCTACTTGACCCTATCCTGATACCCCTTGTCTCACCTTGTTGGTCCCTACACCTGTTATCATCTCCTTTCCTGTGTCTGTCTTGTCACACAACACATTTTAGCATATCCCTTGTGCTCCTTATTACCTGTCCTGCCTATAAGAATTATGTCCATTATGTCCATGCATGGCCCAATGAATCAAGTCTGTACTTCATATTCATGGTTTAAGCCTTTGGGTTCCAATGTGCTCAGAGTATATATCCAGAAAGATTCCCTTTCTTTGAGCTTCCTAATTCTATTGCCTCCTCTGCGTATGGCTTGGACATGTTCGATGACTTGGAATCTTAATTGGATCACTGTGTGATTATGCGTCACAAAATGGTGTGGGACTGGTAATAGAATCTGCTTACAATGTATTGTTGACTTGTGTTTAGCTCAAAGAAAGAGAATCTTTCTGGATATGTACTCTGGGCACATTAGAACCCAAGGGCTTAAACCGTGAATATGAAGTAAAGACTTGATTCATTGGGCCGAGCACCATGTCACCATGTGTCCAATTGCATTGTCCAATGGCTCACAATGGTTATGCGTTTTCATTGGATGGATAATCGAAGCCATGTTTTTTTCCTTTCTGTTGGGTTTGTTGTGTGAGTAGCCTATAGGATTAAGTTGGTTACCGCAGGCAGTGGATTTAACTTCCTGTCTTTGGTCCAGTGGTAGATGGATTGTCTGGTCTATGAGCTGTTATTGGTTTGAATGCAGGTGAATGCCCATGGGCTGCTTATGACTGTGTAAAATATGTAGTTTTACTGGGCTGGGATGAGAGAATCCATTGAAGCATGGTGTAGGGATTGTGGTTCCTGTGTGCTAAGAAGAGAGGCTGGCACCAGCCAGAAAGCCCCATTGCAGCCAATAATCACTTAATAACTTTTTCAACTTGTCATCATATGGGAGGCCTTCCATTCCTTGTAGTAGTCTAGTTGCCCACCTTTGAACTGACTCTAACTTCTGAATGTCCTTTTTAAAATGTGGAGCCCAAAACTGGTTCCCATATTCCAGATGTAGCCTTACAAGTGATTTATAGAGGTGTAACAATACGTTGGGATCACGGGATCTAATCTCCCTTTTTATACACCCTAAAATCTTGTCCCAAGCAGCATTCCATCAGCCTCTGGAAGGTTCCTGGCGCATTGCACAGCTCGAAGGGCATGCTTTTGAACTCGCAGAGACCCATAGGGGTGGCGAAGGCGGTCTTCTCCCGGTCTGCCTCAGCAACGGACACTTGCCAATAGTGACTAGTGAGATCAAGGGTAGAAAAATAATTTGCAGTTCTCAATGCAGCTAGCGATTCCTCAATACGGGGAGTGGTGCCGTCCTTCTTTTTTAACAGGATCAACAGAGCTGCCCAAAGGCTACAACTGTCACGGATAACCCCAGCCGCCTTCATGTTGCTCAACATGTCCTTGGTACACTGGCAATGTGAAGGTGGTATTGGCTTATAGCTCTCTTTGATGGGTGGGTGTGCACCTGTGGGGATGTGGTGTTGGACCCCTTTTATTCCCCCAAAATCTAGCGGGCTTCCCACCGGTAACCCGCTCCCCAGCTTGGATGGATGCTGAGGGAGCCCCTTTTGCCCGCAGGCTCTGGCCCTGGGAACTGTAGCCTTGGCGGTGACTGTGCTTCCCTCTACGGTGTGAGCTGTTGCCTTCAATCGGGTCTTGACTGCTGGGAAACCCTGGAGGTTCCTGTCGCTAACGGATTTGACCGGTTTTACGGCGACTCCTAGACTGGTCGGGGTCCGTAGGCCCTGCCGGATGGTGCTGGCTTCTCTTCACTCCCCGATCTGGTACCGGCGGGCCACCGCCCATCCCCGGTCCGTACGGTTCACTCCAATCAGCCTCTCCTGCAGAAGGTCACCACCGTCTGCCAACCTTGCTGAGTGCCCGGGCCACACACCCGGACACGGTCAGTCTCCTCTCCTCTTCACTTCTCTAACTCCAAAACTGATCTCTAATCTGACTCCTTTTCCCGCCTCCAGGACTGTGAACTCCTCGGTGGGTGGGATCAACCGCCTGGCCCACCCCCTGGTGTGGACATCAGCCCCTGGAGGAAGGCAACTAGGATTTGTGTTTAGCTTCGGTGTGCCTAGCCGGAGTGTAGAGTGTGTTGGTGTAGTACCTGTGACGACCTGGCTTGTCCAGGGCGCCACATTCCCCTATAGTAAAATGCAGACCGTCCGCGGGCTGCCCGTCCATCACCGGTTTTATTTTCACAACTGAAAAAGAATAAAACGGTAAAACATGTAAAAGCATCATAAACATTTTACAACGGTACAGCTTCCGCTCTTCTCCCACCCAAACAACCTGGCCCTGATGCTGCCCCTAAGAAGCGGGCAGCACCCCTTGACCCCAGTCCAGCACCAAGTTGCCCGAGCGGGTTCTGTCTCTTTCAGGGGGCCCACGTCCAAGGGGACCCCTGAACCCCCGGAGGATCGCCACTGGTTACGGTAGTGGCGGGCCTAGGCCATCCCTTTCCTCCAGGCCCATCCTCCCAAATCAGCCTCTCCGGAGGCGGTAACGGTGTCAAGCCAACAAACATTTTTATTTACATTGCACTAAGTTTGTGGTTGCCCTGCAAGTTCTCGGGCTTGTCCGTAAGCAGTTCCTTACGCAATGGTTGCACAGTCCCTACGGGGACAACAGTTGCCGGCAACGGCCGGTTTAATCACGGTTCAATCAGGTAAACTTCTTTGGTTGATCATCTTTACTTATCATTTAAAACTTTCAAACTGGTACACTCAACACATAAAGCCCCCCCCTTTTAAAGAGTAGTTTCCCTGTACCTAAGTGGGGGTCTACCTAGGTTGGGGCGAGTGGACCTTCGGGGTCCGGTGTCAGTGGTGACAGGCAGTGGGGCAGAGGGAACAGTCAGTTCCTCCTCCCTGCTATCATGTGGGGCAGGCGGAGGCGTAGGGGAGCTGGGTACAGGTACATCCCTGGGCACTGGCTCGCGGTTAACCGTTTCCATCATTTCTTCATCCACGGGTTGTGGGAACAGTATCACTGGAAGGATCACCGCACCGTTCTGTGTAGGCCAGTCTGCTGGAAAATCACCCATCATGGTGTGGATTACCTCTTTTTCCTTCTCCACTGGACTGGGAACTGGAGCCTCATCCGCTACTCTCAATGCTGGTGGGCACTTCTTCAGGTGGTCTCGGGAAACCGTGGCCAAAGTCCCCCCCTGGTCACGGCTGATCTGGTAGGCCTTCCCATTCTCCCATCCTGTGGGCTGGACTACATACGGGGTTTTTTCCCATTGATCATCCAGCTTGTGGGCCCTCCCGCTTCAGCACTACATCCCCAGGTTGGAAGGAACCGGCAGGCGCCTTCTTGTTGAAGCACTGCTCCTGTTGTCCCCGACTCCGGCACAAGTTCTTTTCAACATACTCCTGGACCTGTCGGTACTGTGTCCTCCGCCGAGTGTCCCATTCAGCTGTCGACAGGAGTGCTTCTGAAGCTTCCAAGCCCATTTCCAGATCCACTGGTAGCCGGCCGGGACGAGCTCTCATCAGGTATGCTGGAGTGCATTTCGTAGAGCTGGAAGGGATGTTGTTGTACATATCGACCAGGTCAGGTAGCTTCTCCAGCCACAGGTTCCGCTCTTCCAGTGGTAACGTCTTGAGGAGGCCCAGGACCAAGTGGTTCATCTTTTCACAAATGCCATTGGTTTGGGCGTGGTAAGGCGTGGTCCGGATTTTCTTGCAGCCGTACAACTGGCAGAATTCCTGGAATACCTCTGCTTCAAAGGCCGGACCCTGGTCGGTAAGCACCCTCTCCGGGTACCAATGCGGTCAACAGAAATAAGCCTGGAAAGCCTTAGCAGCGGTGCGGCCGGTTAAGTCCTTAACTGGGACAACCACCAGGAACCTCGAGTAGTGGTCTACGATGGTCAGAGCGTAGGTGTACCCACTTCGGCTGGGGGTGAGCTTTACATGGTCAAGGGCAACCAGCTCCAGCGGTTGGTGTGTAATGATCGGGTGTAGGGGTGCCTTCTGGCTGGCCTCGTCCTTCCTTCTCAATGCGCAAGGGCCACATTCTCGGCACCAGGCCTCCACAGATTCCCGCATTCCACTCCAATAGAACCGCTCTCTTAACAACATCTCTAGCTTCTTCCACCCGAAGTGCACTGCACCATCATGGTATGCTTGCAGGACGGTGGGTACGTTAGCCTGGGGAATCACCAGCTGGCGGATCTTCTCGTGAGTCTTTGGATTAATCAGCTCGCGATACAACTTCCCCTGGTGTAGGTATAGCCGGTTCCGTTCTTGCCACAGACGTTGGGCTTCGGCAGGGGCAGCAGGGTCTATCCCAGCAGAACCCTGTTCCACTAGAGTCTTGACCAGGCGGACAGCAGGTGCCTGGTCCTGAGCTTCCTGCCAGTCCTGTCGGGGCAGCGGATCCAGGTTCACCCGTTGTTGGTAGACGTGCACCTTCTCAGTGAATGGCCGGTGAAATGCAGGCAACTCGATCTCTTCGAGGTCATCATCCTCTGGCCCCTCTTCCGACAGGTGGGGCATCCGGGAGAGTGCATTGGCATTGACGTTGGTACGGCCGGCCCGGTACTTGATGGTGAAATCGTAGTTGGCTAACCTGGTCACCCACCGCTGCTCCAACGCGCCCAGCTTGGCCGTATCTAGATGGGTCAGCAGGTTATTGTCTGTGTACGCGGTGAACTTGGCTGCTGCCAGGTAATGGCGGAACCGCTCGGTGATAGCCCACACCAGTGCCAAGAGCTCAAGCTTGAAGGAGATGTAGTTCTCAGGGTTCCTCTCAGTCGGTCGGAGTTTTCGGCTAGCATAAGCTATTACCTTTTCCCTTCTGTCTTGGACCTGGGATAGAACAGCCCCCAAGCCCACATTGCTGGCGTCGGTGTAGAGGATGAATGGGCGGCTGTAGTCAGGGTACGCTAGGATTTCCTCTCCGGTCAGGGCTGTTCTCAGCTGGCGGAAGGATTCCTCATGCTTTTCTTCCCACACCAATGGGGCTACTAGGGATCTACCACCCTTGGTCTGTCCTACGAGGAGGTCTTGCATGGGGGCAGCCATCTTTGTGTACCCCTTAATGAAGCGACGGTAATATCCCACCAGGCCCAGAAACTGCCTCACTTCCCTCACTGTGGTCGGTCTCGGCCAGTCTTGGATGGCGGTGATCTTCTCGGGGTTGGGGGCGACACCTTCCGCACCAACCACATGTCCTAGGTACTGCACTCTGGGTTTCAGCAGATGACACTTTGAGGGCTTCAACTTCATCCCATACTTGGCAAGGGACGCGAACACCTCGGCTAGGTGCTCCAGGTGGGCTTCATACGTCTGTGAGTACACAATCACATCATTCAAGTACAGCAAAACGGTCCCATAGGCAGTCTTCTCTCGGTCTTCCGGTGCCACGGCCACCTGCCAGTACCCGCTGGTGAGGTCAAGGGTGGAGAAGTAGTTAGCGGTTCTCAGCGAGGCCAGGGACTCTTTGATGCGGGGCAGAGGGTAAGCATCCTTATGCGTTATCTGGTTAATCTTCCGGTAATCCACACACATCCGCATGGTGCCATCCTTCTTCTTAACCAGCACCAACGGAGCGGCCCAGGGACTACAGCTGTCCCTAATAACCCCTGCCTCCTTCATGTTCCTCAACATGTCTTTGGCGCATTGGTAGTGCGCAGGGGGAATAGGCCTGTATCTCTCTTTAATAGGGGAGTGTGTACCGGTAGGGATGTGGTGTTGAACCCCTTTAATCTGCCCAAAATCTAGAGGGTGCTTGCTAAAAACCCGCTCATACTCCTGTACCACCCGGTATACCCCTTCCTTGTGGTTTGAAATTGGTTGAAGGATTTCACCAGCACAAAACTCCAGGCATTTTGTTCTTTAAAATAAAACTTCCTTTATTTTCTTATCATTAAAAAGTCCATGCTATGGTGGTCAAGCCCATGTCAGAGAGGACGCGTTTCGAACATCCAGTTCTTATTCAGTCTCTAAACCATCTAGTCACAGAACTGTTTAAAAAGGGCTGAACCCAAACATGTGATCAAATGCAAGGAGAGAGCAAGACAATTACAAAAACATTAACCCCTTGAGTTATATCACTCCATATAATGCTTATAACACTTATATATATATACAAAGTTTTTTTAGTTTTTTAGCCAGATTAATATGCAAACATCAATTCATTTCTTTTATTTAAACCTTTCGGAAATCTAGTGCCCATTAAAAACATCCATTTTATTTCTCTCTGAAAGAGGATATCTTTCAAATTTCCACCCCTTCTAGGTAGTTGAATTTTTTCAATGGCATTAACTTTCATGCCTGTTAAATTACCTGCATGTGCGTCGCGAAAATGTTGAGACGCTCCTGATAATTTTCTGGTGGTGGCATTATTAACATCATAAATGTGTTCAGATATCCTCTTTCTGAGAGAACGACAAGTGCTGCCTATATATTGTAACTGGCAAATAGTACACGATATTAAATAAACCACATGGTCTGAACTGCAGTTTATGAGTGACATTATTTTATACGTTTTTTTATCTGTAAATGAAGAAAATTCTTTCACATTTGACATATAACCGCATAGTCCACACGATCTGTGGCCACATTTGAAAGAGCCTGTGCTGGGTAACCAATTGCCAGTGTTTTTTTTAGTGGAACCGCACCTATTCATATGATCACTAGGTGATAACATGGATCCCAATGTAATGTTCCTTTTTGAAACAAATTTAACTCCATTTTTTAAGATTTTGTGTAATGTGTCATCTGTAGATAAAATGGGTAAATATTTTTTAATAATTTTAATTACATCATAATAATTTTTACTGTATGTTGTTGAAAAAACAACTGACAATTCTTTCTGGGGATTATCTCTGGTTTTATTCATGTCCAAATATTGTGACCTACTCACTTTGATTGCCTTGGTTTTGGCTTTCTGGAGATTTGTCATTTTATACCCTCTTGCCAAAAACCTTTTTTCAATAGTGCTGCATTCTGCCTCAAAACCATTTTGGGTGTTGCAACATCTCCTAGCACGGACATATTCACCTGTAGGGATGTTATTTATAACATGCTTTGGATGGCAACTTCCCGCATGTAATAATGAGTTGCCTGATATGGGTTTTCTATAAAGACTGCAATTAATTTCTCCATTGTCACTCTTCCCATGGAATTGTATATCCAAAAAATTAATTTTTGATACATCATGAAAAAAAGTGAAAAAGAGATTATGGGCATTATTATTAATATATGATATGAAATCCTCAATTTTTTTGTTTGGATTTTGCCATACAATAAGTACATCATCTATAAATCTCAGATATAATACTATATCCGAGAAAAAAGGATTGCACTGATTAAAAATAAATTGTTCTTCCCACCAAAACATAAATATGCCTGCTAGAGAGGGGGAAAACCGTGCGCCCATTGAACATCCCTGTAACTGAATATATCCTTTATTTAAAAAGGTAAAATAGTTGTTTTTGAGTAAAAACTCAGTTACGTCAATCAAATAGTCCTGTAATTCAAGTGAGTAGTCAGAATATTTTTTGAGCAAATCTTTCAACGCTAAAATGGCAAGAGAATGTGGAATGGATGTATACAGTGATTGCACATCACAAGTTAACCAACTAAAATTATCTTGCCATTTCATCTGAGAAATAATATTCAACACATGTTTGCTATCCAGGACATAGCCAGGAGACATTTTAGGAAGAAATTGAAGGTGGTTATCCAACCACTCTGCTAGATGTTCAGTATAAGAATCTATACCTGAGACAATCGGTCTCATTTTTGGGGGAAATTGGTTTTTATGTGACTTGGGTAAGGCATGTAATAATGGTATTAAACAATAAGATGGATTAAGATAATCTCTCAATTTTTCATCAATTAAACCCAAATGTAAGCCTTCTTCTAGAATTTTTTCCAAGGATTTTTTTATATCTGCAGAGGGGTCATGATCGACTCTCCTGTAGGTATCACAATCCTGTAACATAGTCAATACCTCCCTTTCATAAAGTCCAGTATCCAAAACTACGACTGCCCCCCCCTTGTCAGAATTTTTTATTATGATGTTAGAGTTTTTTTGCAAGGAAATAATCGCATCCTTCTCAGTCTTAGACAAATTTTGAACCATTGGTTCTTGTAAATGAGAAAGAGCAGTTAATTCCTTTTCTACTATGTTCTGGAAATCAGTCATCTGATCACACCTCGAAGGTATGGGATAAAAACTGGGATTAGGAACATTAAAGTGGGAAACCACACAATGTGGATTGGGTCCGGCACCACTATCACTTGACAAATCATGCAAATCTTGTAAAGCCATTTGTTCTTTAAATGACATAGGAGAGAAAAAAATGTCAGCTGATGCATTTGAAACATTAGGAACATTAACCTCATTTTCATCGTGAAAGAAGTGTTTTTTTACTGTTAATTTTCGGATAAACTTATTAACATCTAGTATTGTTTTAAAAAGATCAAACCTCTTGTTGGGAACACAATTTAAACCCCTTTTCAAAACACTAATTTCACTGCTGTTTAAAATGCATGCCGACATATTTATAACAGAAAAATTATTATTATCAATATTCATTTCCTTTTCCCCCTCGTGAAATGATTGTGTTGGTACACATGACTTTCTATGTTTGCGGCCGCTCCTCCTTGTTTTTTTCGATTTTTTTGAAAAAACGGCTGATTTTTCAAGTTTTTTGACACACTTGAAGAAGTGGATGGGGTGTCAAAATTATTATCGGACGTGTCAGTATTATAGTCTGTAGAGTCCACATCAGTCGTTTCAAAGTCCGTAGAAGAAAAATTGACACGAGTAGAATTGTTACGTCTTTTATGATTTTTCAATATGGATCTGGGACCAGCTTGGAAAAATCTCCTGGAATTATGCCAATTGTAGATTTTATTATCCTCATAGTCCCTTAAATCACGAACAAACTTTTTTTCTTTGAATGCAGTGATTGTATCCTCAAGGGCAATGATTTTAGTGTTTATCTGGTCTTTCGTGGTCTTATAAGCATCCAGACCTGAATATTGTGCAAGGGAAACTTCAATTTCTTTAATTTTATTCTCCAACACACCTATTTTATTTCGTTCTTGTTCTATAATTAATTGAATAAGTCTTTTGGAGCATTCAGATAAGATAGTGTCCCATTTTGCAACAAATTCTTGATTAAATTCAACTGTGGGTCTTTTGTTCAGCCGAAGTCCCCTGGGAACCATATTTTTGTCAAGATATGCTTGCAAGGTTTCGCTGTCCCACCAGGTACGAATTCTCGCTGACATCACTTTTTCTAATTCCCACATAATTTGATTCATTTCTGTGTGTGTTTCCAAGGGGGTACCTTGTTTATTCAATGAAAACATTTTTGCTGCTCTCTCCATACGTAGTCTGTCTGAAGTAACAAAAATCTGATTGCTATTAGCTTCATTCATCTGGTCTTCCATTTTATGACAGAATTTTTTATAAGGAACTATAAGTCATGCAATTTCATCATATAAAGTATACAATGTCTCTTATTGAAAAGATCCAAAACAATGATAATTGACTTACTGACAGTTCCTATTCATGAATCACAGGGAGCACGGGTATAGCAGCTCAAGGTGAAGGTAGAAAGAGGTTTTTTGCCCAGCTCACCTGTGTGATGGAAGCCAGTAATCCTGGGCTGTGCACGGAGAAGAGGTTTGGAGAGCCAGTCCATGTGCATTGAAATTGGTTGAAGGATTTCACCAGCACAAAACTCCAGGCATTTTGTTCTTTAAAATAAAACTTCCTTTATTTTCTTATCATTAAAAAGTCCATGCTATGGTGGTCAAGCCCATGTCAGAGAGGACGCGTTTCGAACATCCAGTTCTTATTCAGTCTCTAAACCATCTAGTCACAGAACTGTTTAAAAAGGGCTGAACCCAAACATGTGATCAAATGCAAGGAGAGAGCAAGACAATTACAAAAACATTAACCCCTTGAGTTATATCACTCCATATAATGCTTATAACACTTATATATATATACAAAGTTTTTTTAGTTTTTTAGCCAGATTAATATGCAAACATCAATTCATTTCTTTTATTTAAACCTTTCGGAAATCTAGTGCCCATTAAAAACATCCATTTTATTTCTCTCTGAAAGAGGATATCTTTCAAATTTCCACCCCTTCTAGGTAGTTGAATTTTTTCAATGGCATTAACTTTCATGCCTGTTAAATTACCTGCATGTGCGTCGCGAAAATGTTGAGACGCTCCTGATAATTTTCTGGTGGTGGCATTATTAACATCATAAATGTGTTCAGATATCCTCTTTCTGAGAGAACGACAAGTGCTGCCTATATATTGTAACTGGCAAATAGTACACGATATTAAATAAACCACATGGTCTGAACTGCAGTTTATGAGTGACATTATTTTATACGTTTTTTTATCTGTAAATGAAGAAAATTCTTTCACATTTGACATATAACCGCATAGTCCACACGATCTGTGGCCACATTTGAAAGAGCCTGTGCTGGGTAACCAATTGCCAGTGTTTTTTTTTTAGTGGAACCGCACCTATTCATATGATCACTAGGTGATAACATGGATCCCAATGTAATGTTCCTTTTTGAAACAAATTTAACTCCATTTTTTAAGATTTTGTGTAATGTGTCATCTGTAGATAAAATGGGTAAATATTTTTTAATAATTTTAATTACATCATAATAATTTTTACTGTATGTTGTTGAAAAAACAACTGACAATTCTTTCTGGGGATTATCTCTGGTTTTATTCATGTCCAAATATTGTGACCTACTCACTTTGATTGCCTTGGTTTTGGCTTTCTGGAGATTTGTCATTTTATACCCTCTTGCCAAAAACCTTTTTTCAATAGTGCTGCATTCTGGCTCAAAACCATTTTGGGTGTTGCAACATCTCCTAGCACGGACATATTCACCTGTAGGGATGTTATTTATAATATGCTTTGGATGGCAACTTCCCGCATGTAATAATGAGTTGCCTGATATGGGTTTTCTATAAAGACTGCAATTAATTTCTCCATTGTCACTCTTCCCATGGAATTGTAGATCCAAAAAATTAATTTTTGATACATCATGAAAAAAAGTTAAAAAGAGATTATGGGCATTATTATTAATATATGATATGAAATCCTCAATTTTTTTGTTTGGATTTTGCCATACAATAAGTACATCATCTATAAATCTCAGATATAATACTATATCCGAGAAAAAAGGATTGCACTGATTAAAAATAAATTGTTCTTCCCACCAAAACATAAATATGCCTGCTAGAGAGGGGGAAAACCGTGCGCCCATTGAACATCCCTGTAACTGAATATATCCTTTATTTAAAAAGGTAAAATAGTTGTTTTTGAGTAAAAACTCAGTTACGTCAATCAAATAGTCCTGTAATTCAAGTGAGTAGTCAGAATATTTTTTGAGCAAATCTTTCAACGCTAAAATGGCAAGAGAATGTGGAATGGATGTATACAGTGATTGCACATCACAAGTTAACCAACTAAAATTATCTTGCCATTTCATCTGAGAAATAATATTCAACACATGTTTGCTATCCAGGACATAGCCAGTTTATCATTTAAGTGGAAATCCAGTAAAAGTTTCATTTGGCTACTTTGCACTCTCGAGATAATCGTCACCATGTGCCAAATGCAATATTAAAACAGTAATCTGAACACATTCGCGCAAAAATGAAATGAAACTTTTACTGGATTTCCACTTACTTTATCAAATCTCATCTCCACCACACAGGACAAGTTTGCATCTGTTATAGTTTTGGAGAAAATTGTGGTCATTTCATTTTTGCGCGAATGTGTTCAGATTCCTTTTTTATTGCATTTGGCACATGGTGACGATTATCTCGAGAGTGCAAAGTAGCCAAATGAAACTTTTACTGGATTTCCACTTACTTTATCAAATCTCATCTCCACCACACAGGACAAGTTTGCATCTGTTATAGTTTTGGAGAAAATTGTGGTCATTTCATTTTTGCGCGAATGTGTTCAGATTCCTTTTTTATTGCATTTGGCACATGGTGACGATTATCTCGAGAGTGCAAAGTAGCCAAATGAAACTTTTACTGGATTTCCACTTACTTTATCAAATCTCATCTCCACCACACAGGACAAGTTTGCATCTGTTATAGTTTTGGAGAAAATTGTGGTCATTTCATTTTTGCGCGAATGTGTTCAGATTCCTTTTTTATTGCATTTGGCACATGGTGACGATTATCTCGAGAGTGCAAAGTAGCCTAATGAAACTTTTACTGGATTTCCACTTACTTTATCAAATCTCATCTCCACCACACAGGACAAGTTTGCATCTGTTATAGTTTTGGAGAAAATTGTGGTCATTTCATTTTTGCGCGAATGTGTTCAGATTACTGTTTTAATATTGCATTTGGCACATGGTGACGATTATCTCGAGAGTGCAAAGTAGCCAAATGAAACTTTTACTGGATTTCCACTTACTTTATCAAATCTCATCTCCACCACACAGGACAAGTTTGCATCTGTTATAGTTTTGGAGAAAATTGTGGTCATTTCATTTTTGCGCGAATGTGTTCAGATTCCTGTTTTAATATTGCATTTGGCACATGGTGACGATTATCTCGAGAGTGCAAAGTAGCCAAATGAAACTTTTACTGGATTTCCACTTACTTTATCAAATCTCATCTCCACCACACAGGACAAGTTTGCATCTGTTATAGTTTTGGAGAAAATTGTGGTCATTTCATTTTTGCGCGAATGTGTTCAGATTCCTTTTTTATTGCATTTGGCACATGGTGACGATTATCTCGAGAGTGCAAAGTAGCCAAATGAAAGTTTTACTGGATTTCCACTTACTTTATCAAATCTCATCTCCACCACACAGGACAAGTTTGCATCTGTTATAGTTTTGGAGAAAATTGTGGTCATTTCATTTTTGCGCGAATGTGTTCAGATTCCTTTTTTATTGCATTTGGCACATGGTGACGATTATCTCGAGAGTGCAAAGTAGCCAAATGAAACTTTTACTGGATTTCCACTTACTTTATCAAATCTCATCTCCACCACACAGGACAAGTTTGCATCTGTTATAGTTTTGGAGAAAATTGTGGTCATTTTATTTTTGCGCGAATGTGTTCAGATTACTGTTTTATTGCATTTGGCACATGGTGACGATTATCTCGAGAGTGCAAAGTAGCCACATGAAACTTTTACTGGATTTCCACTTACTTTATCAAATCTCATCTCCACCACACAGGACAAGTTTGCATCTGTTATAGTTTTGGAGAAAATTGTGGTCATTTCATTTTTGCGCGAATGTGTTCAGATTACTGTTTTGTTGCATTTGGCACATGGTGACGATTATCTCGAGAGTGCAAAGTAGCCAAATGAAACTTTTACTGGATTTCCACTTACTTTATCAAATCTCATCTCCACCACACAGGACAAGTTTGCATCTGTTATAGTTTTGGAGAAAATTGTGGTCATTTCATTTTTGCGCGAATGTGTTCAGATTCCTGTTTTAATATTGCATTTGGCACATGGTGACGATTATCTCGAGAGTGCAAAGTAGCCAAATGAAACTTTTACTGGATTTCCACTTACTTTATCAAATCTCATCTCCACCACACAGGACAAGTTTGCATCTGTTATAGTTTTGGAGAAAATTGTGGTCATTTCATTTTTGCGCGAATGTGTTCAGATTCCTTTTTTATTGCATTTGGCACATGGTGACGATTATCTCGAGAGTGCAAAGTAGCCAAATGAAACTTTTACTGGATTTCCACTTACTTTATCAAATCTCATCTCCACCACACAGGACAAGTTTGCATCTGTTATAGTTTTGGAGAAAATTGTGGTCATTTCATTTTTGCGCGAATGTGTTCAGATTCCTGTTTTAATATTGCATTTGGCACATGGTGACGATTATCTCGAGAGTGCAAAGTATCCAAATGAAACTTTTACTGGATTTCCACTTACTTTATCAAATCTCATCTCCACCACACAGGACAAGTTTGCATCTGTTATAGTTTTGGAGAAAATTGTGGTCATTTCATTTTTGCGCGAATGTGTTCAGATTCCTTTTTTATTGCATTTGGCACATGGTGACGATTATCTCGAGAGTGCAAAGTAGCCAAATGAAACTTTTACTGGATTTCCACTTACTTTATCAAATCTCATCTCCACCACACAGGACAAGTTTGCATCTGTTATAGTTTTGGAGAAAATTGTGGTCATTTCATTTTTGCGCGAATGTGTTCAGATTCCTTTTTTATTGCATTTGGCACATGGTGACGATTATCTCGAGAGTGCAAAGTAGCCAAATTAAACTTTTACTGGATTTCCACTTACTTTATCAAATCTCATCTCCACCACACAGGACAAGTTTGCATCTGTTATAGTTTTGGAGAAAATTGTGGTCATTTCATTTTTGCGCGAATGTGTTCAGATTCCTTTTTTATTGCATTTGGCACATGGTGACGATTATCTCGAGAGTGCAAAGTAGCCAAATGAAACTTTTACTGGATTTCCACTTACTTTATCAAATCTCATCTCCACCACACAGGACAAGTTTGCATCTGTTATAGTTTTAGAGAAAATTGTGGTCATTTCATTTTTGCGCGAATGTGTTCAGATTACTGTTTTAATATTGCATTTGGCACATGGTGACGATTATCTCGAGAGTGCAAAGTAGCCAAATGAAACTTTTACTGGATTTCCACTTACTTTATCAAACCTCATCTCCACCACACAGGACAAGTTTGCATCTGTTATAGTTTTGGAGAAAATTGTGGTCATTTCATTTTTGCGCGAATGTGTTCAGATTCCTTTTTTATTGCATTTGGCACATGGTGACGATTATCTCGAGAGTGCAAAGTAGCCAAATGAAACTTTTACTGGATTTCCACTTACTTTATCAAATCTCATCTCCACCACACAGGACAAGTTTGCATCTGTTATAGTTTTGGAGAAAATTGTGGTCATTTCATTTTTGCGCGAATGTGTTCAGATTCCTTTTTTATTGCATTTGGCACATGGTGACGATTATCTCGAGAGTGCAAAGTAGCCAAATGAAACTTTTACTGGATTTCCACTTACTTTATCAAATCTCATCTCCACCACACAGGACAAGTTTGCATCTGTTATAGTTTTGGAGAAAATTGTGGTCATTTCATTTTTGCGCGAATGTGTTCAGATTCCTGTTTTAATATTGCATTTGGCACATGGTGACGATTATCTCGAGAGTGCAAAGTAGCCAAATGAAACTTTTACTGGATTTCCACTTACTTTATCAAATCTCATCTCCACCACACAGGACAAGTTTGCATCTGTTATAGTTTTGGAGAAAATTGTGGTCATTTCATTTTTGCGCGAATGTGTTCAGATTCCTGTTTTAATATTGCATTTGGCACATGGTGACGATTATCTCGAGAGTGCAAAGTAGCCAAATGAAACTTTTACTGGATTTCCACTTACTTTATCAAATCTCATCTCCACCACACAGGACAAGTTTGCATCTGTTATAGTTTTGGAGAAAATTGTGGTCATTTCATTTTTGCGCGAATGTGTTCAGATTCCTGTTTTAATATTGCATTTGGCACATGGTGACGATTATCTCGAGAGTGCAAAGTAGCCAAATGAAACTTTTACTGGATTTCCACTTACTTTATCAAATCTCATCTCCACCACACAGGACAAGTTTGCATCTGTTATAGTTTTGGAGAAAATTGTGGTCATTTCATTTTTGCGCGAATGTGTTCAGATTCCTTTTTTATTGCATTTGGCACATGGTGACGATTATCTCGAGAGTGCAAAGTAGCCAAATGAAACTTTTACTGGATTTCCACTTACTTTATCAAATCTCATAATCGTCACCATGTGCCAAATGCAATAAAAAAGGAATCTGAACACATTCGCGCAAAAATGAAATGACCACAATTTTCTCCAAAACTATAACAGATGCAAACTTGTCCTGTGTGGTGGAGATGAGATTTGATAAAGTAAGTGGAAATCCAGTAAAAGTTTCATTTGGCTACTTTGCACTCTCGAGATAATCGTCACCATGTGCCAAATGCAATAAAAAAGGAATCTGAACACATTCGCGCAAAAATGAAATGACCACAATTTTCTCCAAAACTATAACAGATGCAAACTTGTCCTGTGTGGTGGAGATGAGATTTGATAAAGTAAGTGGAAATCCAGTAAAAGTTTCATTTGGCTACTTTGCACTCTCGAGATAATCGTCACCATGTGCCAAATGCAATAAAAAAGGAATCTGAACACATTCGCGCAAAAATGAAATGACCACAATTTTCTCCAAAACTATAACAGATGCAAACTTGTCCTGTGTGGTGGAGATGAGATTTGATAAAGTAAGTGGAAATCCAGTAAAAGTTTCATTTGGCTACTTTGCACTCTCGAGATAATCGTCACCATGTGCCAAATGCAATATTAAAACAGTAATCTGAACACATTCGCGCAAAAATGAAATGACCACAGTTTTCTCCAAAACTATAACAGATGCAAACTTGTCCTGTGTGGTGGAGATGAGATTTGATAAAGTAAGTGGAAATCCAGTAAAAGTTTCATTTGGCTACTTTGCACTCTCGAGATAATCGTCACCATGTGCCAAATGCAATAAAAAAGGAATCTGAACACATTCGCGCAAAAATGAAATGACCACAATTTTCTCCAAAACTATAACAGATGCAAACTTGTCCTGTGTGGTGGAGATGAGATTTGATAAAGTAAGTGGAAATCCAGTAAAAGTTTCATTTGGCTACTTTGCACTCTCGAGATAATCGTCACCATGTGCCAAATGCAATATTAAAACAGTAATCTGAACACATTCGCGCAAAAATGAAATGACCACAATTTTCTCCAAAACTATAACAGATGCAAACTTGTCCTGTGTGGTGGAGATGAGATTTGATAAAGTAAGTGGAAATCCAGTAAAAGTTTCATTTGGCTACTTTGCACTCTCGAGATAATCGTCACCATGTGCCAAATGCAATAAAAAAGGAATCTGAACACATTCGCGCAAAAATGAAATGACCACAATTTTCTCCAAAACTATAACAGATGCAAATTTGTCCTGTGTGGTGGAGATGAGATTTGATAAAGTAAGTGGAAATCCAGTAAAAGTTTCATTTGGCTACTTTGCACTCTCGAGATAATCGTCACCATGTGCCAAATGCAATATTAAAACAGTAATCTGAACACATTCGCGCAAAAATGAAATGACCACAATTTTCTCCAAAACTATAACAGATGCAAACTTGTCCTGTGTGGTGGAGATGAGATTTGATAAAGTAAGTGGAAATCCAGTAAAAGTTTCATTTGGCTACTTTGCACTCTCGAGATAATCGTCACCATGTGCCAAATGCAATAAAAAAGGAATCTGAACACATTCGCGCAAAAATGAAATGACCACAATTTTCTCCAAAACTATAACAGATGCAAACTTGTCCTGTGTGGTGGAGATGAGATTTGATAAAGTAAGTGGAAATCCAGTAAAAGTTTCATTTGGCTACTTTGCACTCTCGAGATAATCGTCACCATGTGCCAAATGCAATATTAAAACAGGAATCTGAACACATTCGCGCAAAAATGAAATGACCACAATTTTCTCCAAAACTATAACAGATGCAAACTTGTCCTGTGTGGTGGAGATGAGATTTGATAAAGTAAGTGGAAATCCAGTAAAAGTTTCATTTGGCTACTTTGCACTCTCGAGATAATCGTCACCATGTGCCAAATGCAATAAAAAAGGAATCTGAACACATTCGCGCAAAAATGAAATGACCACAATTTTCTCCAAAACTATAACAGATGCAAACTTGTCCTGTGTGGTGGAGATGAGATTTGATAAAGTAAGTGGAAATCCAGTAAAAGTTTCATTTGGCTACTTTGCACTCTCGAGATAATCGTCACCATGTGCCAAATGCAATATTAAAACAGTAATCTGAACACATTCGCGCAAAAATGAAATGACCACAATTTTCTCCAAAACTATAACAGATGCAAACTTGTCCTGTGTGGTGGAGATGAGATTTGATAAAGTAAGTGGAAATCCAGTAAAAGTTTCATTTGGCTACTTTGCACTCTCGAGATAATCGTCACCATGTGCCAAATGCAATAAAAAAGGAATCTGAACACATTCGCGCAAAAATGAAATGACCACAATTTTCTCCAAAACTATAACAGATGCAAACTTGTCCTGTGTGGTGGAGATGAGATTTGATAAAGTAAGTGGAAATCCAGTAAAAGTTTCATTTGGCTACTTTGCACTCTCGAGATAATCGTCACCATGTGCCAAATGCAATATTAAAACAGTAATCTGAACACATTCGCGCAAAAATGAAATGACCACAATTTTCTCCAAAACTATAACAGATGCAAACTTGTCCTGTGTGGTGGAGATGAGATTTGATAAAGTAAGTGGAAATCCAGTAAAAGTTTCATTTGGCTACTTTGCACTCTCGAGATAATCGTCACCATGTGCCAAATGCAATAAAAAAGGAATCTGAACACATTCGCGCAAAAATGAAATGACCACAATTTTCTCCAAAACTATAACAGATGCAAACTTGTCCTGTGTGGTGGAGATGAGATTTGATAAAGTAAGTGGAAATCCAGTAAAAGTTTCATTTGGCTACTTTGCACTCTCGAGATAATCGTCACCATGTGCCAAATGCAATATTAAAACAGTAATCTGAACACATTCGCGCAAAAAATGAAATGACCACAATTTTTTCCAAAACTATAACAGATGCAAACTTGTCCTGTGTGGTGGAGATGAGATTTGATAAAGTAAGTGGAAATCCAGTAAAAGTTTCATTTGGCTACTTTGCACTCTCGAGATAATCGTCACCATGTGCCAAATGCAATAAAAAAGGAATCTGAACACATTCGCGCAAAAATGAAATGACCACAATTTTCTCCAAAACTATAACAGATGCAAACTTGTCCTGTGTGGTGGAGATGAGATTTGATAAAGTAAGTGGAAATCCAGTAAAAGTTTCATTTGGCTACTTTGCACTCTCGAGATAATCGTCACCATGTGCCAAATGCAATATTAAAACAGTAATCTGAACACATTCGCGCAAAAATGAAATGACCACAATTTTCTCCAAATCTATAAGAGATGCAAACTTGTCCTGTGTGGTGGAGATGAGATTTGATAAAGTAAGTGGAAATCCAGTAAAAGTTTCATTTGGCTACTTTGCACTCTCGAGATAATCGTCACCATGTGCCAAATGCAATAAAAAAGGAATCTGAACACATTCGCTCAAAAATGAAATGACCACAATTTTCTCCAAAACTATAACAGATGCAAACTTGTCCTGTGTGGTGGAGATGAGATTTGATAAAGTAAGTGGAAATCCAGTAAAAGTTTCATTTGGCTACTTTGCACTCTCGAGATAATCGTCACCATGTGCCAAATGCAATATTAAAACAGGAATCTGAACACATTCGCGCAAAAATGAAATGACCACAATTTTCTCCAAAACTATAACAGATGCAAACTTGTCCTGTGTGGTGGAGATGAGATTTGATAAAGTAAGTGGAAATCCAGTAAAAGTTTCATTTGGCTACTTTGCACTCTCGAGATAATCGTCACCATGTGCCAAATGCAATAAAAAAGGAATCTGAACACATTCGCGCAAAAATGAAATGACCACAATTTTCTCCAAAACTATAACAGATGCAAACTTGTCCTTTGTGGTGGAGATGAGATTTGATAAAGTAAGTGGAAATCCAGTAAAAGTTTCATTTGGCTACTTTGCACTCTCGAGATAATCGTCACCATGTGCCAAATGCAATATTAAAACAGTAATCTGAACACATTCGCGCAAAAATGAAATGACCACAATTTTCTCCAAAACTATAACAGATGCAAACTTGTCCTGTGTGGTGGAGATGAGATTTGATAAAGTAAGTGGAAATCCAGTAAAAGTTTCATTTGGCTACTTTGCACTCTCGAGATAATCGTCACCATGTGCCAAATGCAATAAAAAAGGAATCTGAACACATTCGTGCAAAAATGAAATGACCACAATTTTCTCCAAAACTATAACAGATGCAAACTTGTCCTGTGTGGTGGAGATGAGATTTGATAAAGTAAGTGGAAATCCAGTAAAAGTTTCATTTGGCTACTTTGCACTCTCGAGATAATCGTCACCATGTGCCAAATGCAATAAAAAGGAATCTGAACACATTCGCGCAAAAATGAAATGACCACAATTTTCTCCAAAACTATAACAGATGCAAACTTGTCCTGTGTGGTGGAGATGAGATTTGATAAAGTAAGTGGAAATCCAGTAAAAGTTTCATTTGGCTACTTTGCACTCTCGAGATAATCGTCACCATGTGCCAAATGCAATATTAAAACATTAATCTGAACACATTCGCGCAAAAATGAAATGACCACAATTTTCTCCAAAACTATAACGGATGCAAACTTGTCCTGTGTGGTGGAGATGAGATTTGATAAAGTAAGTGGAAATCCAGTAAAAGTTTCATTTGGCTACTTTGCACTCTCGAGATAATCGTCACCATGTGCCAAATGCAATAAAAAAGGAATCTGAACACATTCGCGCAAAAATGAAATGACCACAATTTTCTCCAAAACTATAACAGATGCAAACTTGTCCTGTGTGGTGGAGATGAGATTTGATAAAGTAAGTGGAAATCCAGTAAAAGTTTCATTTGGCTACTTTGCACTCTCGAGATAATCGTCACCATGTGCCAAATGCAATATTAAAACAGGAATCTGAACACATTCGCGCAAAAATGAAATGACCACAATTTTCTCCAAAACTATAACAGATGCAAACTTGTCCTGTGTGGTGGAGATGAGATTTGATAAAGTAAGTGGAAATCCAGTAAAAGTTTCATTTGGCTACTTTGCACTCTCGAGATAATCGTCACCATGTGCCAAATGCAATAAAAAAGGAATCTGAACACATTCGCGCAAAAATGAAATGACCACAATTTTCTCCAAAACTATAACAGATGCAAACTTGTCCTGTGTGGTGGAGATGAGATTTGATAAAGTAGGTGGAAATCCAGTAAAAGTTTCATTTGGCTACTTTGCACTCTCGAGATAATCGTCACCATGTGCCAAATGCAATATTAAAACAGTAATCTGAACACATTCGCGCAAAAATGAAATGACCACAATTTTCTCCAAAACTATAACAGATGCAAACTTGTCCTGTGTGGTGGAGATGAGATTTGATAAAGTAAGTGGAAATCCAGTAAAAGTTTCATTTGGCTACTTTGCACTCTCGAGATAATCGTCACCATGTGCCAAATGCAATAAAAAAGGAATCTGAACACATTCGCGCAAAAATGAAATGACCACAATTTTCTCCAAAACTATAACAGATGCAAACTTGTCCTGTGTGGTGGAGATGAGATTTGATAAAGTAAGTGGAAATCCAGTAAAAGTTTCATTTGGCTACTTTGCACTCTCGAGATAATCGTCACCATGTGCCAAATGCAATAAAAAAGGAATCTGAACACATTCGCGCAAAAATGAAATGACCACAATTTTCTCCAAAACTATAACAGATGCAAACTTGTCCTGTGTGGTGGAGATGAGATTTGATAAAGTAAGTGGAAATCCAGTAAAAGTTTCATTTGGCTACTTTGCACTCTCGAGATAATCGTCACCATGTGCCAAATGCAATATTAAAACAGGAATCTGAACACATTCGCGCAAAAATGAAATGACCACAATTTTCTCCAAAACTATAACAGATGCAAACTTGTCCTGTGTGGTGGAGATGAGATTTGATAAAGTAAGTGGAAATCCAGTAAAAGTTTCATTTGGCTACTTTGCACTCTCGAGATAATCGTCACCATGTGCCAAATGCAATAAAAAAGGAATCTGAACACATTCGCGCAAAAATGAAATGACCACAATTTTCTCCAAAACTATAACAGATGCAAACTTGTCCTGTGTGGTGGAGATGAGATTTGATAAAGTAAGTGGAAATCCAGTAAAAGTTTCATTTGGCTACTTTGCACTCTCGAGATAATCGTCACCATGTGCCAAATGCAATAAAAAAGGAATCTGAACACATTCGCGCAAAAATGAAATGACCACAATTTTCTCCAAAACTATAACAGATGCAAACTTGTCCTGTGTGGTGGAGATGAGATTTGATAAAGTAAGTGGAAATCCAGTAAAAGTTTCATTTGGCTACTTTGCACTCTCGAGATAATCGTCACCATGTGCCAAATGCAATAAAAAAGGAATCTGAACACATTCGCGCAAAAATGAAATGACCACAATTTTCTCCAAAACTATAACAGATGCAAACTTGTCCTGTGTGGTGGAGATGAGATTTGATAAAGTAAGTGGAAATCCAGTAAAAGTTTCATTTGGCTACTTTGCACTCTCGAGATAATCGTCACCATGTGCCAAATGCAATATTAAAACAGGAATCTGAACACATTCGCGCAAAAATGAAATGACCACAATTTTCTCCAAAACTATAACAGATGCAAACTTGTCCTGTGTGGTGGAGATGAGATTTGATAAAGTAAGTGGAAATCCAGTAAAAGTTTCATTTGGCTACTTTGCACTCTCGAGATAATCGTCACCATGTGCCAAATGCAATATTAAAACAGTAATCTGAACACATTCGCGCAAAAATGAAATGACCACAATTTTCTCCAAAACTATAACAGATGCAAACTTGTCCTGTGTGGTGGAGATGAGATTTGATAAAGTAAGTGGAAATCCAGTAAAAGTTTCATTTGGCTACTTTGCACTCTCGAGATAATCGTCACTATGTGCCAAATGCAATAAAAAAGGAATCTGAACACATTCGCGCAAAAATGAAATGACCACAATTTTCTCCAAAACTATAACAGATGCAAACTTGTCCTGTGTGGTGGAGATGAGATTTGATAAAGTAAGTGGAAATCCAGTAAAAGTTTCATTTGGCTACTTTGCACTCTCGAGATAATCGTCACCATGTGCCAAATGCAATAAAAAAGGAATCTGAACACATTCGCGCAAAAATGAAATGACCACAATTTTCTCCAAAACTATAACAGATGCAAACTTGTCCTGTGTGGTGGAGATGAGATTTGATAAAGTAAGTGGAAATCCAGTAAAAGTTTAATTTGGCTACTTTGCACTCTCGAGATAATCGTCACCATGTGCCAAATGCAATATTAAAACAGGAATCTGAACACATTCGCGCAAAAATGAAATGACCACAATTTTCTCCAAAACTATAACAGATGCAAACTTGTCCTGTGTGGTGGAGATGAGATTTGATAAAGTAAGTGGAAATCCAGTAAAAGTTTCATTTGGCTACTTTGCACTCTCGAGATAATCGTCACCATGTGCCAAATGCAATAAAAAAGGAATCTGAACACATTCGCGCAAAAATGAAATGACCACAATTTTCTCCAAAACTATAACAGATGCAAACTTGTCCTGTGTGGTGGAGATGAGATTTGATAAAGTAAGTGGAAATCCAGTAAAAGTTTCATTTGGCTACTTTGCACTCTCGAGATAATCGTCACCATGTGCCAAATGCAATATTAAAACAGTAATCTGAACACATTCGCGCAAAAATGAAATGACCACAATTTTCTCCAAAACTATAACAGATGCAAACTTGTCCTGTGTGGTGGAGATGAGATTTGATAAAGTAAGTGGAAATCCAGTAAAAGTTTCATTTGGCTACTTTGCACTCTCGAGATAATCGTCACCATGTGCCAAATGCAATAAAAAAGGAATCTGAACACATTCGCGCAAAAATGAAATGACCACAATTTTCTCCAAAACTATAACAGATGCAAACTTGTCCTGTGTGGTGGAGATGAGATTTGATAAAGTAAGTGGAAATCCAGTAAAAGTTTCATTTGGCTACTTTGCACTCTCGAGATAATCGTCACCATGTGCCAAATGCAATATTAAAACAGTAATCTGAACACATTCGCGCAAAAATGAAATGACCACAATTTTCTCCAAAACTATAACAGATGCAAACTTGTCCTGTGTGGTGGAGATGAGATTTGATAAAGTAAGTGGAAATCCAGTAAAAGTTTCATTTGGCTACTTTGCACTCTCGAGATAATCGTCACCATGTGCCAAATGCAATAAAAAAGGAATCTGAACACATTCGCGCAAAAATGAAATGACCACAATTTTCTCCAAAACTATAACAGATGCAAACTTGTCCTGTGTGGTGGAGATGAGATTTGATAAAGTAAGTGGAAATCCAGTAAAAGTTTCATTTGGCTACTTTGCACTCTCGAGATAATCGTCACCATGTGCCAAATGCAATATTAAAACAGTAATCTGAACACATTCGCGCAAAAATGAAATGACCACAATTTTCTCCAAAACTATAACAGATGCAAACTTGTCCTGTGTGGTGGAGATGAGATTTGATAAAGTAAGTGGAAATCCAGTAAAAGTTTCATTTGGCTACTTTGCACTCTCGAGATAATCGTCACCATGTGCCAAATGCAATAAAAAAGGAATCTGAACACATTCGCGCAAAAATGAAATGACCACAATTTTCTCCAAAACTATAACAGATGCAAACTTGTCCTGTGTGGTGGAGATGAGATTTGATAAAGTAAGTGGAAATCCAGTAAAAGTTTCATTTGGCTACTTTGCACTCTCGAGATAATCGTCACCATGTGCCAAATGCAATATTAAAACAGGAATCTGAACACATTCGCGCAAAAATGAAATGACCACAATTTTCTCCAAAACTATAACAGATGCAAACTTGTCCTGTGTGGTGGAGATGAGATTTGATAAAGTAAGTGGAAATCCAGTAAAAGTTTCATTTGGCTACTTTGCACTCTCGAGATAATCGTCACCATGTGCCAAATGCAATAAAAAAGGAATCTGAACACATTCGCGCAAAAATGAAATGACCACAATTTTCTCCAAAACTATAACAGATGCAAACTTGTCCTGTGTGGTGGAGATGAGATTTGATAAACTAAGTGGAAATCCAGTAAAAGTTTCATTTGGCTACTTTGCACTCTCGAGATAATCGTCACCATGTGCCAAATGTAATATTAAAACAGTAATCTGAACACATTCGCGCAAAAATGAAATGACCACAATTTTCTCCAAAACTATAACAGATGCAAACTTGTCCTGTGTGGTGGAGATGAGATTTGATAAAGTAAGTGGAAATCCAGTAAAAGTTTCATTTGGCTACTTTGCACTCTCGAGATAATCGTCACCATGTGCCAAATGCAATAAAAAAGGAATCTGAACACATTCGCGCAAAAATGAAATGACCACAATTTTCTCCAAAACTATAACAGATGCAAACTTGTCCTGTGTGGTGGAGATGAGATTTGATAAAGTAAGTGGAAATCCAGTAAAAGTTTCATTTGGCTACTTTGCACTCTCGAGATAATCGTCACCATGTGCCAAATGCAATATTAAAACAGGAATCTGAACACATTCGCGCAAAAATGAAATGACCACAATTTTCTCCAAAACTATAACAGATGCAAACTTGTCCTGTGTGGTGGAGATGAGATTTGATAAAGTAAGTGGAAATCCAGTA